>NW_027078022.1:637142-955714 GCF_963930625.1 Muntiacus reevesi | reverse complement strand
AATCACTTGGGAATCATGTGGGAATCACGTGGAAAGCACGTGGAAAACACGTGTCAATCACTTGGGAATCACATGGGTATCACGTGATAATCACGTGGGAATCAAGTGTAATTCACGTGGAAATCACGTGAGAATTACGTGGGAATCACGTGGGAATCACGTTTCAATCACATGGGAATCACGTGGGAATCATGCGTCAATCACGTGGGAATCACGTGGGAATCACGTGGGAATCACGTGTCAATCACGTGGGAATCACGTGGGAATAACGTGGGAATCATGTGTCAATCAGGAGGGAATCACGTGGGAATCACGTGGGAATCACGTGTCAATCACGTGGGAATCAAGTGGGAATAACGTGGGTATCAAGTGTCAATGAGGTGGGAATCAAATGGGAATCACGTGGGAATCACGTGTCAATCATGTGGGAATCATGTGGGAATTACGTGACAATCACGAGTTAGTCACGTGGGAATCACGTGGAAATCACATTAAATCACGTGGGCATCACGTGGGCATCACATGGGGATCATTTAGGAATCACGTGGGAATCACGTGTGAATCACGTTGGAATCATGCGTCAATCACGTGGGAATCACATGGGAGTCACGTGGGATTCACGTGGTAATCACGTTACAATCATGTGGGAATTACGTGTCAATCATGTGGGAATCACGTAGGAATCACATGTCATTCATGTGGGAAACACGTGGGAATCACATGGGAATCACGTGGTAGTCACATCTCAATCACGTGTGAATCACGAGGGAATCACGTGTCAATCACGTGGGAATCACCTGGGAATCACAGGGTAATCACCTGTCATTCACGTGGGAATCATGTGGGCATCACGTGGGAATCATGTGGGAATCAGGTGTCAATCACGTGGGAATCACTTGGGAAACAAGTGGGAATCACGTGTCAATCACTTGGGAATCACGGGTCAATCATGTGGGAATCACGTGGAATCATGCATCAATAATGTGGGAATCACGTCGGAATCATGTGGGAATCACGTGGGAATCACGTGGGAATCACGAGTCAATCACGTGGGAATCACGTGGGAATCACGGCTAATTCACATGGATATCAAATGGGAATCTCGTGTCAATCAAGTTGGAATCACGTAGGAATGACGTGTCAATCACGTGGGCGTCACGTGGGAATCGTTTGGGAATCACGTGGGAATCACGTGGGAATCACGAGGATATGAGGTGTCAATCACGTGGGAATCACGTGGGAATCATGTGGGAATGACGTGTCAATCCCATGGGTATCACATGGGAATCACGTGGGAATCACGTGGGAATCACTTGGGAATCACGTGCCAATCACGTGTCAATCACGTGGGAATCACTTGGGAATCACGTGCCAATCACGTGTCAATCACGTGGGAATCAAGTGGGAATCCCGTGGAAATCACGGGGGAATCACGTGTCAATCACGAGGGAATCACGTGGGAATCACATGGGAATCACGTGTCAATCACGTGGGAATCAAGTGGGAATCACGTGTAAATCACGTGGGAATCACGTGGGAATCACGTGTCAATCATGTGTCAATCACGTGGTAATCACGTGGGAATCACGTGAGATCACGTGGGAATCACGTGACAATCATTTGTGAATCACGTGGTAATCACGTGGGAATCACGTGGGAATCACAAGGAAATCACGTGTCATTCACGTGGGAATCACGTGTCAATCACGATGGAATCACTTTGGAATCACGTGTCAATCACGGGGGAATCACATGGTAATCACGTGTAAATCACGTGGGAATCACGTGGGAATCACAAGGAAATCACGTGTCAATCACAAGGAAATCACGTGTCAATCTCGTGGGATACACGTGTCAATCACTTGGGAATCACGTGGGAATCACGTGTCAATCACGGGGGAATCACGTGTGAATCACGTGTGAATCACGTGTCAGTCACGTGGGAATCACGTGGGAATCATGTGGGAATCACGTGGGAATCACGTATCAATCATGTGGGAATCACGTGGGAATCACGTGTCAATCACGTGGGAATCACGTGGGAACAACGTCGGAATCTCGTGCCAATCACGTGGGAATCACCTGGGAATCACGTGGGAATCACGTGGGAATCACGTGTCAATCACGTGGGAATCACGTGGGAATCACGTGGGAATCACGTGACAATCATTTGGGAACCACGTGGGAATCACGTGTCAATCACGTGGGAATCACGTGGGAATCACGTGGGAATCACGTGTCAATCACGTGTCAATCACGTGGGAATCACGTGGGAATCACGTGGGAATCCCGAGTCAATCACGGGGGAATCACGTGGGAATCACGTGGGAATCACGTTTCATTCACCTGGGAATCACGTGGGAATCACGAGTCAATCACGAGGGAGTCACGTGGGAATCACGTGTCAATCACGTGTCAATCACGTGGGAATCAAGTGGAAATCATGCATCAATCACGTGTCAATCACGTGGGAATCTCGGGGGAATCTCGTGGGAATCACGTGTCAATCACGTAGGAATAACGTGGGAATCACGTTTCAATCACTTGGGAATCACGTGGGAATCACGTGGAACGCACGTGGGAAACACGTGTCAATCACTTGGGAATCACATGTGTATCACGTGATAATCACGTGGGAATCACGTGTAATTCACGTTGCAATCACGTGAGAATTACGTGGGAATCACGTGGGAATCACATGTCAATCACGTGGGAATCACGTGGAAAAAATTTGGGAATCACGTGTCAATCACGTGGGAATCACGAGGGAATCACGTGGGAATCATGTGGGAATCACCAGGGAATCACGTGTCAATCACGTGTGAATCATGTGGGAATTACGTGGGAATCACGTGTGGATCACGTGAAAATCATTTGGGAATCACGTCGGAATCACGTGCCAATCACGTGGGAATCACGTGGGAATCACGTGTCAATCACGTGGGAATCATGTGGGAATTACGTGGGAATCACGTGTGGATCAGGTGGGAATCATTTATGAATCACGTTGGAATCACGTTTGAGTCACTTTGGAATCATGCGTCAATCACGTGGGAATCACATGGGAGTCACGTGGGATTCACGTGGTAATCACGTGGCAATCATGTGGGAATTACGTGTCAATCACGTGGGAATCACGTAGGAATCACGTGTCATTCATGTGGGAATAACGTGGGAATCACATGGGAATCACGTGGTAATCACATCTCATTCACGTGTGAATCACCAGGGAATCACATGGTAATCACGTGTCATTCACGTGGGAATCACGTGGGCATCACGTGGGAATCATGTGGGAATCAGGTGTCAATCACGTGGGAATCACAAGGGAAACAAGTGGGAATCACGTGTCAATCACTTGGGAATCACGTGTGAGTCACGTGGGAATCACATGGGAATCACGTGTCAATCATGTGGGAATCACGTGGAATCATGCATCAATAATGTGGGAATCATGTGGGAATCACGTGGGAATCACGTGGGAATCACGTGGGAATCAGGTGGGAATCACGAGTCAATCACGTGGGAATCACGTGGGAATCACGTCTAATTCACGTGGATATCAAAAGGGAATCTCGTGTCAATCAAGTTGGAATCACGTGGGAATGACGTGTCAATCACGTGGGCATAACGTGGGAATCGTTTGGTAAACACGTTGGAATCACGTGAAATCACGTGGAAATGAAGTGTCAATTACATGGGAATCAAGTGGGAATCACGGGGGAATCACGTGTCAATCCCATCCGTATCACGTGGGAATCACGTGGGAAACATGTGGGAATCACGTGTCAATCACGTAGGAATCACGTGTCAATCACGTGGGAATCACGTGGGAATCACGTGTCAATCACGTGGGAAACACGTGGGAATCACGTGGGAATCACGTGTGGATCACGTGACAATCATTTGGGAATCACGTGGGAATCACGTGTCAATCACGTGGGAATCACGTGGGAATCACGAGTCAATCACGTGGGAGTCACGTGGATATCACGTGGGAATCCCGTGGAAATCACGGGGGAATCACGTGGGAATCACGTGTCAATCACGGGGGAAACACGTGTCAATCACGTGGGAATCACGTGGGAATCACATGGGAATCACGTGTGAATCACGTGTCAATCACGTGGGAATCACGTGGGAATCACGTGTCAATCACGTGGGAATCTCGTGGAAATGAAGTGTCAATCAAGGGGGAATCACTTGTCAATCACGAGGGAATCACGTGGGAATCACGTGTCAATCACGTGGGAAACACGTTTCAATCATGTGGGAATCACGTGGGAATCACGTGGGATCACGTGGGAACCACGTGACAATCATTTGGGAATAACGTGGTAATCACGTGTAAATCACGTGGGAATCACGTGGGAATCACGAGGAAATCACGTGTCAATCACGTGGGAATCACGTGTCAATCACTTGGGAATCACATGGGAATCACGTGTCAATCACGATGGAATCACTTGGGAATCACGTGTCAATCACGTGGGAATCACGTGTGAATCACGTGAGAATCTCGTGGGCCTCACGTGTCAATCACGTGGGTATCACGTGGGAATCACGTAGGAATCACGTGTCAATCACGTAGGAATCACGTCCTAATCACATGTCAATCACGTGGGAATCACGTCGGAGTCACGTGGGAATCACGTGGGAATCACGTGTCAATCACATAGGAATCACGTCCTAATCACATGTCAATCACGTGGGAATCACGTCGGAGTCATGTGGGAATCACGTGTCAATCGCCTGGGAATCACGTGTCAATCACGTGGGAATCACGCCTCAATCACGTGGGAATCACGTGGGATTCACGTGTCAATCACGTGGAAATCACGAGGGAGTCACGTGGGAATCACGTGGGAATCACGTGTTAATCACGTGGAAATCACGTGGCAAACACTTGGGATTCACGTGGGAATCACATTTGAATCATGTGTCAATCACGTGGGAATCACGTGGGAATCACGTGGGAATTACGTGGAAATCACCTGTCAATCACGTGGGAATCACGTTGGAATCACCTGCGAATCACGTGGGAATGACGTGAAAATCATTAGGGAATCACGTGGGAATCACGTGTCAATCACGGGGGAATCACGTGTGAATCACCTGTCAATCACAGGGGAATCACGAGGAAATCACGTGTCAATCACGAGGGAATCACGTGTCAATCACGTGGGAATCACATGGGAATCACGTGTCAATCACGATGGAATCACTTGGGAATCACGTGTCAATCACGTGGGAATCACGTGTGAATCACGTGAGAATCTCGTGGGCCTCACGTGTCAATCACGTGGGTATCACGTGGGAATCACGTAGGAATCACGTGTCAATCACGTAGGATTCACGTCCTAATCACATGTCAATCACGTGGGAATCACGTCGGAGTCACGTGGGAATCACGTGGGAATCACGTGTCAATCACATAGGAATCACGTGCTAATCACATGTCAATCACGTGGGAATCACGTCGGAGTCATGTGGGAATCACGTGTCAATCGCCTGGGAATCACGTGTCAATCACGTGGGAATCACGCCTCAATCACATGGGAATCACGTGGGATTCACGTGTCAATCACGTGGAAATCACGAGGGAGTCACGTGGGAATCACGTGGGAATCACGTGTTAATCACGTGGAAATCACGTGGCAAACACTTGGGATTCACGTGGGAATCACATTTGAATCACGTGTCAATCACGTGGGAATCACGTGGGAATCACGTGGGAATCACGTGGAAATCACCTGTCAATCACGTGGGAATCACGTTGGAATCACCTGGGAATCACGTGGGAATGACGTGAAAATCATTAGGGAATCACGTTGGAATCACGTGTCAATCACGGGGGAATCACGTGTGAATCACGTGTCAATCACGTGGGAATCACATGGGAATCATGTGGGAATCACGTGGGAATCACCTGTCAATCATGTGGGAATCACATGGGAATCACGTGTCAATCACGTGGGAATCACGGCGGAATCTCGTGCCAATCACGTGGGAATCACGTGGGAATCACGTGGGAATCACGTGGGAATTACGTGGGAATCACGTGTCAATCACGTGGGAATCACGTGGGAATCACGTGACAATCATTTGGGAATCACGTGGGAATCAGGTGTCAATCACGTGGGAATCACGTGGGAATCACGTGGGAATCACGTGGGAATCACGTGGCAATTACATGTCAATCACGTGGAAATCACGTGTCAATCACGTGGGAAGCACGTGGGAAGCACGTGGGAATCCCTTGTCAATCACGTGGAAATCACATGGGAATCGCGGGAGAATCACGTTGGAATCATGTGTCAATCACGTGGGAATCATGGGGGAATCACGTGTCAACCACGTGGGAATCAGGTGGGAATCACGTGGGATTCACGTGTCAATCACTTGGGAATCACATGGGAATCACGTGAGAATCACGTGGGAATCAAGTGTCAATCACGGGGGAATCACGTGGGAATCACGTGAGAATCTCGTGTCATTCACGTGGGAATCACGTGTCAATCACGTTGGATTCACGTGGGAATCACGTGGGTGTCATGGTTTAATCACGTGGAAACACGTAGGAATCACTTGGGAATCACGTGTCAATCACATGGGAATCACGTGGGAATCACGTGTCAATCACCTGGGAATCACTTGGGAATCACGTATCAATCACTTGGGAATCACGTGGGAATCACGTGGGAATCACGTAGGAATCACATGGGAATCACGTGGGAATCACGTGTCAATCACTTTGGAATCACATGGGAATCACGTGAGAATCACATGTCAATCACGTGGGATTCACGTGGGAATCACGTGAGAATCTCGTGTCATTCACGTGGGAATCACGTGTCAATCACGTTGGATTCACGTGGGAATCACGTGGGTGTCATGGGTCAATCACGTAGAAACACGTGGGAATCAAGTGGGAATCACGTGTCAATCACATGGGAATCACGTGGGAATCACGTGTCAATCACGTGGGAATCACTTGGGAATCACGTATCAATCACTTGGGAATCACGTGGGAATCACGTGGGAATCACATGTCAATCACGTGAATCAGGTGGAAATCACATTTAATCACGTGGAAATCACGTGGGAATCTCGTGTCAATCAAGTTGGAATCACGTGGGAATGACGTGTCAATCACGTGGGCATCACGTGGGAATCATTTGGAAATCACGTGTCAATCACGTTGGAATCACATGGGAATCACGTGGGAATCACGTGGGAATCACGTGTGAATCACGTGTCAATCACGTGGGAATCACGTGGGAATCACGTGGGTATCACGTGTCAATCATGTGGGAGTCCGTAGGAGTCACGTGGGAATCACATGGGAATCACGTGGTAATCACGTGGGAATCACGTTTGAATCACATGTCAATATCGTGGGAATAATGTGGGAATCACGTGTCAACCATGATGGAATAACGTGTGAATGACGTGGGAATCACGTGTCAATCACGTGGAAATCATGTGGGAATCAAGAGGTAATCACGCCTCAATCACGTGGGAATCACGTGGGAGTTACGTGGGAATCACATGGGAATCACGTGGGGATCACGTGGGAATCACGAGGGAATCACGTGTCAATCACGTGGGAATCACGTGGGAATCACGTGGGTATCACGTGTCAATCATGTGGGAGTCCGTAGGAGTCACGTGGGAATCACATGGGAATCACGTGGTAATCACGTGGGAATCACGTTGGAATCACGTGTCAATCACGTGAATCAGGTGGAAATCACATTTAATCACATGGAAATCACGTGGGAATCTCGTGTCAATCAAGTTGGAATCACGTGGGAATGACGTGTCAATCACGTGGGCATCACGTGGGAATCATTTGGAAATCACGTGTCAATCACGTTGGAATCACATGAGAATCACGTGTGAATCACGTGGGAATCACATGGGAATCACGTGTCAATCATGTGGGAATCACGTGGAATCATGCATCAATAATGTGGGAATCATGTGGGAATCACGTGGGAATCACGTGGGAATCACGTGGGAATCAGGTGGGAATCACGAGTCAATCACGTGGGAATCACGTGGGAATCACGTCTAATTCACGTGGATATCAAAAGGGAATCTCGTGTCAATCAAGTTGGAATCACGTGGGAATGACGTGTCAATCACGTGGGCATAACGTGGGAATCGTTTGGTAAACACGTTGGAATCACGTGAAATCACGTGGAAATGAAGTGTCAATTACATGGGAATCAAGTGGGAATCACGGGGGAATCACGTGTCAATCCCATCCGTATCACGTGGGAATCACGTGGGAAACATGTGGGAATCACGTGTCAATCACGTAGGAATCACGTGTCAATCACGTGGGAATCACGTGGGAATCACGTGTCAATCACGTGGGAAACACGTGGGAATCACGTGGGAATCACGTGTGGATCACGTGACAATCATTTGGGAATCACGTGGGAATCACGTGTCAATCACGTGGGAATCACGTGGGAATCACGAGTCAATCACGTGGGAGTCACGTGGATATCACGTGGGAATCCCGTGGAAATCACGGGGGAATCACGTGGGAATCACGTGTCAATCACGGGGGAAACACGTGTCAATCACGTGGGAATCACGTGGGAATCACATGGGAATCACGTGTGAATCACGTGTCAATCACGTGGGAATCACGTGGGAATCACGTGTCAATCACGTGGGAATCTCGTGGAAATGAAGTGTCAATCAAGGGGGAATCACTTGTCAATCACGAGGGAATCACGTGGGAATCACGTGTCAATCACGTGGGAAACACGTTTCAATCACGTGGGAATCACGTGGGAATCACGTGGGATCACGTGGGAACCACGTGACAATCATTTGGGAATAACGTGGTAATCACGTGTAAATCACGTGGGAATCACGTGGGAATCACGAGGAAATCACGTGTCAATCACGTGGGAATCACGTGTCAATCACGTGGGAATCACATGGGAATCACGTGTCAATCACGATGGAATCACTTGGGAATCACGTGTCAATCACGTGGGAATCACGTGTGAATCACGTGAGAATCTCGTGGGCCTCACGTGTCAATCACGTGGGTATCACGTGGGAATCACGTAGGAATCACGTGTCAATCACGTAGGAATCACGTCCTAATCACATGTCAATCACGTGGGAATCACGTCGGAGTCACGTGGGAATCACGTGGGAATCACGTGTCAATCACATAGGAATCACGTCCTAATCACATGTCAATCACGTGGGAATCACGTCGGAGTCATGTGGGAATCACGTGTCAATCGCCTGGGAATCACGTGTCAATCACGTGGGAATCACGCCTCAATCACGTGGGAATCACGTGGGATTCACGTGTTAATCACGTGGAAATCACGAGGGAGTCACGTGGGAATCACGTGGGAATCACGTGTTAATCACGTGGAAATCACGTGGCAAACACTTGGGATTCACGTGGGAATCACATTTGAATCATGTGTCAATCACGTGGGAATCACGTGGGAATCACGTGGGAATTACGTGGAAATCACCTGTCAATCACGTGGGAATCACGTTGGAATCACCTGCAAATCACGTGGGAATGACGTGAAAATCATTAGGGAATCACGTGGGAATCACGTGTCAATAACGGGGGAATCACGTGTGAATCACCTGTCAATCACAGGGGAATCACGAGGAAATCACGTGTCAATCACGTGGGAATCACGTGTCAATCACGTGGGAATCACATGGGAATCACGTGTCAATCACGATGGAATCACTTGGGAATCACGTGTCAATCACGTGGGAATCACGTGTGAATCACGTGAGAATCTCGTGGGCCTCACTTGTCAATCACGTGGGTATCACGTGGGAATCACGTAGGAATCACGTGTCAATCACGTAGGAATCACGTCCTAATCACATGTCAATCACGTGGGAATCACGTCGGCGTCATGTGGGAATCACGTGGGAATCACGTGTCAATCACATAGGAATCACGTCCTAATCACATGTCAATCACGTGGGAATCACGTCGGAGTCATGTGGGAATCACGTGTCAATCGCCTGGGAATCACGTGTCAATCACGTGGGAATCACGCCTCAATCACATGGGAATCACGTGGGATTCACGTGTCAATCACGTGGAAATCACGAGGGAGTCACGTGGGAATCACGTGGGAATCACGTGTTAATCACGTGGAAATCACGTGGCAAACACTTGGGATTCACGTGGGAATCACATTTGAATCACGTGTCAATCACGTGGGAATCACGTGGGAATCACGTGGGAATCACGTGGAAATCACCTGTCAATCACGTGGGAATCACGTTGGAATCACCTGGGAATCACGTGGGAATGACGTGAAAATCATTAGGGAATCACGTTGGAATCACGTGTCAATCACGGGGGAATCACGTGTGAATCACGTGTCAATCACGTGGGAATCACATGGGAATCATGTGGGAATCACGTGGGAATCACCTGTCAATCATGTGGGAATCACATGGGAATCACGTGTCAATCACGTGGGAATCACGGCGGAATCTCGTGCCAATCACGTGGGAATCACGTGGGAATCACGTGGGAATCACGTGGGAATTACGTGGGAATCACGTGTCAATCACGTGGGAATCACGTGGGAATCACGTGACAATCATTTGGGAATCACGTGGGAATCAGGTGTCAATCACGTGGGAATCACGTGGGAATCACGTGGGAATCATGTGGGAATCACGTGTCAATCACGTAGGAATCACGTGTCAATCACGTGGGAATCACGTGGGAATCACGTGTCAATCACGTGGGAAACACGTGGGAATCACGTGGGAATCACGTGTGGATCACGTGACAATCATTTGGGAATCACGTGGGAATCACGTGTCAATCACGTGGGAATCACGTGGGAATCACGAGTCAATCACGTGGGAGTCACGTGGATATCACGTGGGAATCCCGTGGAAATCACGGGGGAATCACGTGGGAATCACGTGTCAATCACGGGGGAAACACGTGTCAATCACGTGGGAATCACGTGGGAATCACATGGGAATCACGTGTGAATCACGTGTCAATCACGTGGGAATCACGTGGGAGTCACGTGTCAATCACGTGGGAATCTCGTGGAAATGAAGTGTCAATCAAAGGGGAATCACTTGTCAATCACGAGGGAATCACGTGGGAATCACGTGTCAATCACGTGGGAAACACGTTTCAATCACGTGGGAATCACGTGGGAATCACGTGGGATCACGTGGGAACCACGTGACAATCATTTGGGAATAACGTGGTAATCACGTGTAAATCACGTGGGAATCACGTGGGAATCACGAGGAAATCACGTGTCAATCACGTGGGAATCACGTGTCAATCACTTGGGAATCACATGGGAATCACGTGTCAATCACGATGGAATCACTTGGGAATCACGTGTCAATCACGTGGGAATCACGTGTGAATCACGTGAGAATCTCGTGGGCCTCACGTGTCAATCACGTGGGTATCACGTGGGAATCACGTAGGAATCATGTGTCAATCACGTAGGAATCACGTCCTAATCACATGTCAATCACGTGGGAATCACGTCGGAGTCACGTGGGAGTCACGTGGGAATCACGTGTCAATCACATAGGAATCACGTCCTAATCACATGTCAATCACGTGGGAATCACGTCGGAGTCATGTGGGAATCACGTGTCAATCGCCTGGGAATCACGTGTCAATCACGTGGGAATCACGCCTCAATCACGTGGGAATCACGTGGGATTCACGTGTCAATCACGTGGAAATCACGAGGGAGTCACGTGGGAATCACGTGGGAATCACGTGTTAATCACGTGGAAATCACGTGGCAAACACTTGGGATTCACGTGGGAATCACATTTGAATCATGTGTCAATCACGTGGGAATCACGTGGGAATCACGTGGGAATTACGTGGAAATCACCTGTCAATCACGTGGGAATCACGTTGGAATCACCTGCGAATCACGTGGGAATGACGTGAAAATCATTAGGGAATCACGTGGGAATCACGTGTCAATCACGGGGGAATCACGTGTGAATCACCTGTCAATCACAGGGGAATCACGAGGAAATCACGTGTCAATCACGAGGGAATCACGTGTCAATCACGTGGGAATCACATGGGAATCACGTGTCAATCACGATGGAATCACTTGGGAATCACGTGTCAATCACGTGGGAATCACGTGTGAATCACGTGAGAATCTCGTGGGCCTCACGTGTCAATCACGTGGGTATCACGTGGGAATCACGTAGGAATCACGTGTCAATCACGTAGGAATCACGTCCTAATCACATGTCAATCACGTGGGAATCACGTCGGAGTCACGTGGGAATCACGTGGGAATCACGTGTCAATCACATAGGAATCACGTCCTAATCACATGTCAATCACGTGGGAATCACGTCGGAGTCATGTGGGAATCACGTGTCAATCGCCTGGGAATCACGTGTCAATCACGTGGGAATCACGCCTCAATCACATGGGAATCACGTGGGATTCACGTGTCAATCACGTGGAAATCACGAGGGAGTCACGTGGGAATCACGTGGGAATCACGTGTTAATCACGTGGAAATCACGTGGCAAACACTTGGGATTCACGTGGGAATCACATTTGAATCACGTGTCAATCACGTGGGAATCACGTGGGAATCACGTGGGAATCACGTGGAAATCACCTGTCAATCACGTGGGAATCACGTTGGAATCACCTGGGAATCACGTGGGAATGACGTGAAAATCATTAGGGAATCACGTTGGAATCACGTGTCAATCACGGGGGAATCACGTGTGAATCACGTGTCAATCACGTGGGAATCACATGGGAATCATGTGGGAATCACGTGGGAATCACCTGTCAATCATGTGGGAATCACATGGGAATCACGTGTCAATCACGTGGGAATCACGGCGGAATCTCGTGCCAATCACGTGGGAATCACGTGGGAATCACGTGGGAATCACGTGGGAATTACGTGGGAATCACGTGTCAATCACGTGGGAATCACGTGGGAATCACGTGACAATCATTTGGGAATCACGTGGGAATCAGGTGTCAATCACGTGGGAATCACGTGGGAATCACGTGGGAATCACGTGGGAATCACGTGGCAATTACATGTCATTCACGTGGAAATCACGTGTCAATCACGTGGGAAGCACGTGGGAAGCACGTGGGAATCCCTTGTCAATCACGTGGAAATCACATGGGAATCGCGGGAGAATCACGTTGGAATCATGTGTCAATCACGTGGGAATCATGGGGGAATCACGTGTCAACCACGTGGGAATCACGTGGGAATCACGTGGGATTCACGTGTCAATCACTTGGGAATCACATGGGAATCACGTGAGAATCACGTGGGAATCAAGTGTCAATCACGGGGGAATCACGTGGGAATCACGTGAGAATCTCGTGTCATTCACGTGGGAATCACGTGTCAATCACGTTGGATTCACGTGGGAATCACGTGGGTGTCATGGTTTAATCACGTGGAAACACGTAGGAACCACTTGGGAATCACGTGTCAATCACATGGGAATCACGTGGGAATCACGTGTCAATCACCTGGGAATCACTTGGGAATCACGTATCAATCACTTGGGAATCACGTGGGAATCACGTGGGAATCACGTAGGAATCACATGGGAATCACGTGGGAATCACGTGTCAATCACTTTGGAATCACATGGGAATCACGTGAGAATCACATGTCAATCACGTGGGATTCACGTGGGAATCACGTGAGAATCTCGTGTCATTCACGTGGGAATCACGTGTCAATCACGTTGGATTCACGTGGGAATCACGTGGGTGTCATGGGTCAATCACGTAGAAACACGTGGGAATCAAGTGGGAATCACGTGTCAATCACATGGGAATCACGTGGGAATCACGTGTCAATCACGTGGGAATCACTTGGGAATCACGTATCAATCACTTGGGAATCACGTGGGAATCACGTGGGAATCACGTGTCAATCACGTGAATCAGGTGGAAATCACATTTAATCACGTGGAAATCACGTGGGAATCTCGTGTCAATCAAGTTGGAATCACGTGGGAATGACGTGTCAATCACGTGGGCATCACGTGGGAATCATTTGGAAATCACGTGTCAATCACGTTGGAATCACATGGGAATCACGTGGGAATCACGTGGGAATCACGTGTGAATCACGTGTCAATCACGTGGGAATCACGTGGGAATCACGTGGGTATCACGTGTCAATCATGTGGGAGTCCGTAGGAGTCACGTGGGAATCACATGGGAATCACGTGGTAATCACGTGGGAATCACGTTTGAATCACATGTCAATATCGTGGGAATAATGTGGGAATCACGTGTCAACCATGATGGAATAACGTGTGAATGACGTGGGAATCACGTGTCAATCACGTGGAAATCATGTGGGAATCAAGAGGTAATCACGCCTCAATCACGTGGGAATCACGTGGGAGTTACGTGGGAATCACATGGGAATCACGTGGGGATCACGTGGGAATCACGAGGGAATCACGTGTCAATCACGTGGGAATCACGTGGGAATCACGTGGGTATCACGTGTCACTCATGTGGGAGTCCGTAGGAGTCACGTGGGAATCACATGGGAATCACGTGGTAATCACGTGGGAATCACGTTGGAATCACGTGTCAATCACGTGAATCAGGTGGAAATCACATTTAATCACATGGAAATCACGTGGGAATCTCGTGTCAATCAAGTTGGAATCACGTGGGAATGACGTGTCAATCACGTGGGCATCACGTGGGAATCATTTGGAAATCACGTGTCAATCACGTTGGAATCACATGAGAATCACGTGTGAATCACGTGGGAATCACGTGGGAATCACGTGTCAATCACGTGGGAGTCCGTAGGAGTCACGTGGGAATCACATGGAAATCACGTGGTAATCACGTGGGAATCACGTTGGAATCACATGTCAATATCGTGGGAATCATGTGGGAATCACGTGTCAATCATGATGGAATTACGTGTGAATAACGTGGGAATCACGTGTCAATCACGTGGGCATCACGTGGGAATCATTTGGGAATCACGAGGGAATCACGTGGGAGTCACGTGGTAATCACGTGGGAATCACGTTGGAATCACATGTCAATATCGTGGGAATCATGTGGGAATCACGTGTCAATCATGATGGAATTACGTGTGAATAACGTGGGAATAACGTGTCAATCAAGTGGGAATCACGTGGCAGTCACGTGTCAATCACGTGGGTATCACGTGGGAATCATTTGGGAATCATGTGGGAATCACGTGGGAATCAGGTGTCAATCACGTGGGAATCACGTGGCAATCACGTGTGAATGACATGTCAATCCCGTGAGAATCATGTTGGAATAAGGTGGGAATCACGTGTCAATCACCTGGGAATCACGTGGGATTCACGTGGGAATCACGTGTCAATCACGTGTCAATCATGTGAGAATCAAGTGGGAATCACCTGGAAAATACGTGTCAATCACGTGGGAATCACGTGGAAATCACGTGTCAATCACTTTGGAATCACGTGGGAATCATATGGGAATCACGTGTCAAGCACGTGGGAATCACATGTCAATTACGTGGAAATCACATTGGAGTCACGTGGGAATCACGTGGGAATCACGTGTAAATCACGTGGTAATCACGTGTGAATCACGTGTCAATCCCGTGGGAATCACGTGGGAATCACGTGGGAATCACGTGGGAATCATGCGTCAATCACGTGGGAATCACATGGGAGTCACGTGGTAATAACATGGGAATCACGTGGTAATCACGTAGGAATCACGTGGGAATAACGTGTCAATCACGTGGGAATCATATGGTAATCACTTGTCAATCACGAGGGAATCAGGTAGGAATCACGTGTCAATCACGTGGGCATCACATGCGTATCACACGGGAATCATTTGGGAATCACTTTTCAATCACGTTGGAATCACGTGGGAATCAATTTTGAATCACATGGGAATCACGTGTCAATCACGTGGGAATCACGTGGGAATCACGTGTGTTCACGTGGGAATCACGTGACAATTATTTGGGAATCACGTGGGAATCACGTGTCAATCACGTGGGAATCACGTGGGAATCACGCGGAAATCACGTAGGAATCACACGGGAATCACGTGTCAATCACGATGGAATCACGTGGCACTCACGTTTCATTCACGTGGGAATCACATGTGAATCACGTGAGAATCTCGAGGACCTCACGTGTCAATCACGTGGGTATCACGTGGGAATCACGTAGGAATCACCTGTCAATCATGTAGGAATCACGTGGTAATCACATGTCAATCACGTGGGAATCACGTCGGAGTCACGTGGGAATCACGTGGGAATCACGTGTCAATCACGTGGGAATCATGTGGGAGTCACGTGTCAATCACGTGGGAATCACGTTGGAATCACGTGGGAATCACTTGGGAATCACGAGTCAATCACGTGTCAATCACGTGGGAATCACGTGGGAATCACGTGGGAATCATGTGTCAATGGCATGGAAATCATGTGGGAATCACGTGGGAATCACTTGGGAATCACATGTCAATCATGTGCGAATCACATTGGAATCATGTTTGAATCACGTGTCAATCTCGTGGGAATCACGTGTCATTCACGTTGAAATTACGTGGGAATCACGTGTCAATCACGTGGGAAACCCGTGGGAATCACGTGTCAATCACGTGGGAATCACTTGGGAATCACATGGGAATCGCGTGTCAATCACGTGGGAATCACGTGGGAATCACATATCAATCACGTGGGAATCACGTGTCAATAACGTGGAAATCACATGGGAGTCACGTGGGAATTACGTGGGAATCACGTGGAAATCACGTAGGAATCACGTGGGAATAACGTGTCAATCACGTGGGTATCATGTGGGAATCACGTGTCAATCACGTGGGAATCACGTGTCAATCACGTGGGAATCACGTGGGAATGACGTGTCAATCACGTGGGCATCACGTGGGAATCACGTGGGAATCACTTGTGAATCACGTGGGAATCACATGGGAATCACGTGTCAATCACGTGGGAATCACGTGGTAATCATGTGGGAATCACGTTGGAATCCCGTGTCAATATCGTGGGAATCATGTGGGAACCACGTGTCAATCACGATGGAATTATGTGTGAATCACGTGGGAATCACGTGTCAATCACGTGTCAATCATGTGGGAATCACGTGGGAATCACGTGTCAATCACGTTGGAATCACATGGGAACAACGTCGGAATCTCGTGCCAATCACGTGGGAATCACGTGGGAATCACGTGGGAATCACGTGGGAATTACGTGGGAATCACGTGTCAATCACGTGGGAATCACGTGGGAATCACGTGACAATCATTTGGGAATCACGTGGGAATCAGGTGTCAATCACGTGGGAATCACGTGGGAATCACGTGGGAATCACGTGGGAATCACGTGGCAATTACATGTCAATCACGTGGAAATCACGTGTCAATCACGTGGGAAGCACGTGGGAAGCACGTGGGAATCCCTTGTCAATCACGTGGAAATCACATGGGAATCGCGTGAGAATCACGTGGGAATCATGTGTCAATCACGTGGGAATCATGGGGGAATCACGTGTCAACCACGTGGGAATCACGTGGGAATCACGTGGGAATCACGTGTCAATCACGTGGGAATCACGTGTCAATCACGTGGGAATCACGTGGGAATGACGTGTCAATCACGTGGGCATCACGTGGGAATCACGTGGGAATCACTTGTGAATCACGTGGGAATCACGTGGGAATCACGTGTCAATCACGTGGGAATCACGTGGTAATCATGTGGGAATCACGTTGGAATCCCGTGTCAATATCGTGGGAATCATGTGGGAACCACGTGTCAATCACGATGGAATTATGTGTGAATCACGTGGGAATCACGTGTCAATCATGTGGGAATCATGAGGGAGTCACGTGTCAATCAGGTGAGAATCACGAGGGCATCACGTGGGAATCATTTGGGAATCACGTGGGAATCACGGTGGAATCACGTGGGAATCACGTGTCAATCACGTGGGAATCACATGGCAATCACGTGGGAATGACATGGCAATCCCGTGGGAATCATGTGGGAATAAGGTGGGAATCACGTGTCAATAACGTGGGTATCACGTTGGAGTCACGTGGGAATCACGTGGGAATCACATGTCAATCAGGGGGAATCACGTGTGAATCACGTGTCAGTCACGTGGGAATCACGTGGGAATCATGTGGGAATCACGTGGGAATCACGTATCAATCATGTGGGAATCACGTGGGAATCACGTGTCAATCACGTTGGAATCACGTGGGAACAACGTCGGAATCTCGTGCCAATCACGTGGGAATCACGTGGGAATCACGTGGGAATCACGTGACAATCATTTGGGAATCACGTGGGAATCACGTGGGAATCACGTGACAATCATTTGGGAACCACGTGGGAATCACGTGTCAATCACGTGGGAATCACGTGGGAATCACGTGTCAATCACGTGTCAATCACGTGGGAATCACGTGGGAATCACGTGGGAATCCCGAGTCAATCACGGGGGAATCACGTGGGAATCACGTGGGAATCACGTGTCATTCACGTGGGAATCACGTGGGAATCACGAGTCAATCACGAGGGAGTCACGTGGGAATCACGTGTCAATCACGTGTCAATCACGTGGGAATCAAGTGGAAATCATGCATCAATCACGTGTCAATCACGTGGGAATCTCGGGGGAATCTCATGGGAATCACGTGTCAATCACGTGGGAATAACGTGGGAATCACGTTTCAATCACTTGGGAATCACGTGGGAATCACGTGGAAAGCACGTGGGAAACACGTGTCAATCACTTGGGAATCACATGTGTATCACGTGATAATCACGTGGGAATCACGTGTAATTCACGTGGCAATCACGTGAGAATTACGTGGGAATCACGTGGGAATCAAGTATCAATCACGTGTGAATCACCTGGAAAAAACTTGGGAATCACGTGTCAATCACGTGGGAATCACGAGGGAATCACGTGGGAATCATGTGGGAATCAAGAGGGAATCACGTGTCAATCACGTGGGAATCATGTGGGAATTACGTTGGAATCACGTGTGGATCACGTGAAAATCATTTGGGAATCACGTCGGAATCACGTGTCAATCACGTGGGAATCACGTGGAAAAAACTTGGGAATCACGTGTCAATCACGTGGGAATCATGAGGGAATCACGTGTCAATCACGTGAGCATCACGAGGGCATCACGTGGGAATCATTTGGGAATCACGTGGGAATCACGGTGGAATCACGTGGGAATCACGTGTCAATCACGTGGGAATCACATGGCAATCACTTGGGAATGACATGGCAATCCCGTGGGAATCACGTGGGAATAAGGTGGGAATCACGTGTCAATAACGTGGGAATCACGTTGGAGTCACGTGGGAATCACGTGGGAATCACTTGTCAATCACGTGGGAATCACGTGGGAATCACGTGTCAATCCCGTGGGAATCACGTGGGAATCACGTAGGAATCAGGTGGGAATCACGTGGGAATCATGCGTCTATCACGTGGGAATCACATGGGAGTCACGTGGGAATCACGTGGGAGTCAATTAGGAATCACGTGGGAAGCATGTGCAAATCACGTGTCAATCACTTGGGAATCACATGGGAATCACGTGATAATCACGTGGGAATCACGTGTCAATCACGTGGGAATCATGTGAGCATCACATGGGAATCACGTGTCAATCATGTGGGAAGCACGTGGGAATCACGTGGGAATCACGTGTCAATCACCTGGGAATCACGTGTCAATCACGTGGGAATCACGTGGGAATCATGCGTCAATCACGTGGGAATCAAGTGGGAGTCAAGTAGAATCACGTGGGAATCACGTGGGAATCACGTGGGTATCACGTGTCCATCACGTGGGAGTCATGTGGGAATCACGTGTCAATCACGTGGGAATCACGTGGGAATAAGGTGGGAATCACGTGTCAATCACGTGGGAATCACGTGGGAATCACGTGGGATTCACGTGGGAATCACGTGTTAATGACGTGTCAATCATGTGAGAATCAAGTGGGAATCACGTGGAAATCACGTGTCAATCACGTGGGAATCACGTGGGCATCACGTGTCTATCACGTTGGAATCACGTGGGAATCACATGTCAATTACGTGGGAGTCACGTTGGAGTCACGTGGGAATCACGTGGGAATCACGTGTCAATCACGTGGGAATCACATGTCAATTACGTGGGAGTCTCGTTGGAGTCACGTAGGAGTCACGAGGGAATCACGTATCAATCACGTGGGAATCACGTGGGAATCACGTGTCAATCCCATGGGAATCACGGGGGAATCTCGTAGGAATCACGTGGGAATCACGTGGGAATCATGCGTCAATCACGTGGGAATCACATGGGAGTCACGTGGGATTCACGTGGTAATCACGTGGCAATCATGTGGGAATTACGTGTCAATCACGTGGGAATCACGTAGGAATCACGTGTCATTCATGTGGGAATAACGTGGGAATCACATGGGAATCACGTGGGAATCACATGTCATTCACGTGGGAATCACGTGGGCATCACGTAGGAATCATGTGGGAATCAGGTGTCAATCACGTGGGAATCACAAGGGAAACAAGTGGGAAACACGTGTCAATCACTTGGGAATCACGTGTGAGTCACGTGGGAATCACATGGGAATCACGTGTCAATCATGTGGGAATCACGTGGAATCATGCATCAATAATGTGGGAATCACGTGGGAATCAGGTGGGAATCACGTGGGAATCACATGGGAATCACGTGGGAATCACGAGTCAATCACGTGGGAATCACGTGGGAATCACGTCTAATTCACGTGGATATCAAATGGGAATCTCGTGTCAATCAAGTTGGAATCACGTGGGAATGACATGTCAATCACGTGGGCATAACGTGGGAATCGTTTGTTAATCACGTTGGAATCACGTGAAATCACGTGGAAATGAAGTGTCAATCACGTGGGAATCACGTGGGAATCACGGGGTAATCACGTGTCAATCCCATCCGTATCACGTGGGAATCACGTGGGAATCATGTGGGTATCACGTGTCAATCACGTAGGAATCACGTGTCAATCACGTGGGAATCACGTGGGAATCACGTGTCAATCACGTGGGAGTCACGTGGATATCACGTGGGAATCCCGTGGAAATCACGGGGGAATCACGTGTCAATCACGAGGGAATCACGTGGGAATCACGTGTCAATCACGTGGGAAACACGTGTCAATCACGTGGGAATCACGTGGGAATCACGTGGGAATCACGTGTGAATCACGTGTGAATCACGTGGGAATCAGGTGGGAATCACGTGTCAATCACGTGGGAATCACGTGTGAATCACGTGTCAATCACGTGGGAATCACGTGTGAATCACTTGTCAATCACGAGGGAATCACGTGGGAATATCGTGTCAATCACGTGGGAAACACGTGTCAATCACGTGGGAATCACGGGAATCACGTGGGATCACGTGGGAATCACGTGACAATCATTTGGGAATCACGTGGTAATCACGTGTAAATCACGTGGGAATCACGAGGAAATCACGTGTCAATCACGTGGGAATCACGTGTCAATCACGTGGGAATCACATGGGAATCACGTGTCAATCACGATGGAATCACTTGGGAATCACATGTCAATCACGTGGGAATCACGTGTGAATCACGTGAGAATCTCGTGGGCCTCACGTGTCAATCACGTGGGTATCACGTGGGAATCACGTAGGAATCACGTGTCAATCACGTAGGAATCACGTCCTAATCACATGTCAATCACGTGGGAATCACTTTGGAGTCACGTGTTAATCACGTGGGAATCACGTGTCAATGACGTAGGAATCACGTCCTAATCACATGTCAATCACGTGGGAATCACGTCGGAGTCATGTGGGAATCACGTGGGAATCACGTGTCAATCACCTGGGAATCACGTGTCAATCACGTGGTAATCACGCCTCAATCACGTGGGAATCACGTGGGATTCATGTGTCAATCACGTGGAAATCACGAGGGAGTCACGTGGGAATCACGTGGGAATCACGTGTTAATCACGTGGAAATCACGTGGCAAACACTTGGGACTCACGTGGGAATCACATTTGAATCACGTGTCAATCACGTGGGAATCACGTGGGAATCACGTGGGAATCACGTGTCAATCACGTGGGAATCACGTTGGAATCATCTGGGAATCACGTGGGAATGACGTGAAAATCATTAGGGAATCACGTGGGAATCACGTGTCAATCACGGGGGAATCACGTGTGATTCACGTGTGAATCACGTGTGAATCACGTGGGAATCACGTGGGAATCATGTGGGAATCACGTGGGAATCACCTGTCAATTATGTGGGAATCACGTGGGAATCACGAGTCAATCACGTGGGAATCACGGCGGAATCTCGTGCCAATCACGTGGGAATCACGTGGGAATTACGTGGGAATCACGTGTCAATCACGTGGGAATCACGTGGGAATCACGTGACAATCAGTTGGGAATCACGTGGGAATCAGGTGTCAATCACGTGGGAATGACGTGGGAATCACGTGGGAATCACGTGTAAATCACGTGGGAATCAAGTGGGAATCACGTGTAAATCACGTGGGAATCACGTGGGAATCACGTGTCAATCATGTGTCAATCACGTGGTAATCACGTGGGAATCACGTGGGATCACGTGGGAATCACGTGACAATCATTTGTGAATCACGTGGTAATCACGTGTAAATCACGTGGGAATCACGTGGGAATCACAAGGAAATCACGTGTCATTCACGTGGGAATCACGTGTCAATCACGATGGAATCACTTGGGAATCACGTGTCAATCACGGGGGAATCACGTGGTAATCACGTGTAAATCACGTGGGAATCACAAGGAAATCACGTGTCAATCACAAGGAAATCACGTGTCAATCACGTGGGAAACACGTGTCAATCACTTGGGAACCACGTGGAAATCACGTGTCAATCACGGGGGATTCACGTGTGAATCACGTGTGAATCACGTGTCAATCACGTGGGAATCACGTGGGAATCATGTGGGAATCACGTGGGAATCACGTGTCAATCATGTGGGAATCACGTGGGAATCACGTGTCAATCACGTGGGAATCACGTGGGAATCACGTCGGAATCTCGTGCCAATCACGTGGGAATCACGTGGGAATCACGTGGGAATCACGTGGAAATCACGTGGGAATTACGTGGGAATCACGTGTCAATCACGTGGGAATCACGTGGGAATCACGTGGGAATCACGTGACAATCATTTGGGAATCACGTGGGAATCAGGTGTCAATCACGTGGGAATCACGTGGGAATCACGTGGGAATCACGTGTCAATCACGTGGGAATCACGTGGGAATCACGTGGGAATCACGTGGGAATCCCGAGTCAATCACGGGGGAATCACGTGGGAATCACGTGGGAATCACGTGGGAATCCCGCGTCAATCACGGGGGAATCACGTGGGAATCACGTGGGAATCACGTGTCAATCACGTGGGAATCTCGTGGGAATCACGTGTCAATCACGTGGGAATAACTTGGGAATCACCAGTCAATCACTTGGGAATCATGTGGGAATCACGTGTCAATCACGTGGGAATCACGTGGGAATAATGTGGGAATCACGTGTCAATCAGGAGGGAATCACGTGGGAATCACGTGGGAATCACGTGTTAATCACGTGGGAATCACGTGGGAATAACGTGGGAATCACGTGTCAATCAGGAGGGAATCACGTGGGAATCACGTGGGAATCACGTGTCAATCACGTGGGAATCAAGTGGGAATAACGTGGGTATCACGTGTCAATGAGGTGGGAATCAAATGGGAATCACGTGGGAATCACGTGTCAATCACGTGGGAATCATGTGGGAATTACGTGACAATCACGAGTTAATCACGTGGGAATCACGTGGAAATCACATTAAATCACGTGGGCATCACGTGGGCATCACATGGGAATCATTTAGGAATCACGTGGGAATCACGTGTGAATCACGTTGGAATCATGCGTCAATCACGTGGGAATCACATGGGAGTCACGTGGGATTCACGTGGTAATCACGTTACAATCATGTGGGAATTACGTGTCAATCATGTGGGAATCACGTAGGAATCACGTGTCATTCATGTGGGAAACACGTGGGAATCACATGGGAATCACGTGGTAGTCACATCTCAATCACGTGTGAATCACGAGGGAATCACGTGTCAATCATGTGGGAATTACTTGGGAATCACAGGGTAATCACCTGTCATTCACGTGGGAATCATGTGGGCATCACGTGGGAATCATGTGGGAATCAGGTGTCAATCACGTGGGAATCACTTGGGAAACAAGTGGGAATCACGTGTCAATCACTTGGGAATCACGGGACAATCATGTGGGAATCACGTGGAATCATGCATCAATAATGTGGAATCACGTGGGAATCACGTGGGAATCACGTGGGAATCACGTGGGAATCACGAGTCAATCACGTGGGAATCACGTGGGAATCACGGCTAATTCACATGGATATCAAATGGGAATCTCGTGTCAATCAAGTTGGAATCACGTAGGAATGACGTGTCAATCACGTGGGCGTCACGTGGGAATCGTTTGGGAATCACGTGGGAATCACCTGGGAATCACGTGGGAATCACGAGTCAATCACGTGGGAATCACGTGGGAATCACGGCTAATTCACATGGATATCAAATGGGAATCTCGTGTCAATCAAGTTGGAATCACGTAGGAATGACGTGTCAATCACGTGGGCGTCACGTGGGAATCGTTTGGGAATCACGTGGGAACCACGTGGGAATCACGAGGGAATGAGGTGTCAATCACGTGGGAATCACGTGGGAATCATGTGGGAATGACGTGTCAATCCCATGGGTATCACATGGGAATCACGTGGGAATCATGTGGGAATCACGTGTCAATCACATAGGAATCACGTATCAATCACGTGGGAATCACTTGGGAATCACGTGCCAATCACGAGTCAATCACGTGGGAATCACGTGGGAATCACGTGTCAATCACGTGGGAGTCACGTGGATATCACGTGGGAATCCCGTGGAAATCACGGGGGAATCACATGTCAATCACGAGGGAATCACGTGTGAATCACGTGGGAATCAAGTGGGAATCACGTGTAAATCACGTGGGAATCACGTGGGAATCACGTGTCAATCATGTGTCAATCACGTGGGAATCACGTGTCAATATGTGTCAATCACGTGGTAATCACGTGGGAATCACGTGGGATCACGTGGGAATCACGTGACAATCATTTGTGAATCACGTGGTAATCACGTGTAAATCACGTGGGAATCACGTGGGAATCACAAGGAAATCACGTGGCATTCACGTGGGAATCACGTGTCAATCACGATGGAATCACTTGGGAATCACGTGTCAATCACGGGGGAATCACGTGGTAATCACGTGTAAATCACGTGGGAATCACGTGGGAATCACAAGGAAATCACGTGTCAATCACAAGGAAATCACGTGTCAATCACGTGGGAAACACGTGTCAATCACTTGGGAATCACGTGGGAATCACGTGTCAATCACGGGGGAATCACGTGTGAATCACGTGTGGATCACGTGTCAATCACGTGGGAATCACGTGGGAATCATGTGGGAATCACGTGTCAATCATGTGGGAATCACGTGGGAATCACGTGTCAATCAGGTGGGAATCAAGTGGGAATCAGGTCGGAATCTCGTGCCAATCACGTGGGAATCACGTGGGAATCACGTGGGAATCACGTGGGAATCACGTGGGAATCACGTGGGAATCACGTGACAAACATTTGGGAATCACGTGGGAATCAGTTGTCAATCACGTGGGAATCACGTGGGAATCACGTGGGAATCACGTGTCAATCACGTGTCAATCATGTGGGAATCACGTGGGAATCACATGGGAATCCCGAGTCAATCACGGGGGAATCACGTGGGAATCACGTGGGAATCACGTGGGAATCACGAGTCAATCACGAGGGAGTCACGTGGGAATCACGTGGGAATCCCGTGGAAATCACGTGGGAATCACTTGTCAATCACGAGTGAATCACGTGGGAATCATGTGTCAATCACGTGTCAATCACGTGGGAATCAACTGGACATCATGCATCAATCACGTGTCAATCACGTGGGAATCTCGGGGGAATCTCGTGGGAATCACGTGTCAATCACGTGGGAATAACGTGGGAATCACGTGTCAATCATGTGGGAAACACGTGGGAATCACATGGGAATCACGTGGTAGTCACATCTCAATCACGTGTGAATCACGAGGGAATCACGTGTCAATCATGTGGGAATTACTTGAGAATCACAGGGTAATCACCTGTCATTCACGTGGGAATCATGTGGGCATCACGTGGGAATCATGTGGGAATCAGGTGTCAATCACGTGGGAATCACTTGGGAAAGAAGTGGGAATCACGTGTCAATCACTTGGGAATCACGGGACAATCATGTGGGAATCACGTGGAATCATGCATCAATAATGTGGAATCACGTGGGAATCACGTGGGAATCACGTGGGAATCACGTGGGAATCACGAGTCAATCACGTGGGAATCACGTGGGAATCACGGCTAATTCACATGGATATCAAATGGGAATCTCGTGTCAATCAAGTTGGAATCACGTAGGAATGACGTGTCAATCACGTGGGCGTCACGTGGGAATCGTTTGGGAATCACGTGGGAATCACATGGGAATCACGAGGGAATGAGGTGTCAATCACGTGGGAATCACGTGGGAATCATGTGGGAATCACGTGTCAATCACGTAGGAATCACGTATCAATCACATGGGAATCACTTGGGAATCACGTGCCAATCACGTGTCAATCACGTGGGAATCACGTGTCAATCACGTGGGAGTCACGTGGATATCACGTGGGAATCCCGTGGAAATCACGGGGGAATCACGTGTCAATCACGAGGGAATCACGTGGGAATCACGTGGGAATCACGTGGGAATCACGTGTCAATCACGTGGGAATCAAGTGGGAATCACGTGTAAATCACGTGGGAATCACGTGTCAATCATGTGTCAATCACGTGGTAATCACGTGGGAATCACGTGGGATCACGTGGGAATCACGTGACAATCATTTGTGAATCACGTGGTAATCACGTGTAAATCACGTGGGAATCACGTGGGAATCACAAGGAAATCACGTGTCATTCACGTGGGAATCACGTGTCAATCACGATGGAATCACTTGGGAATCACGTGTCAATCACGGGGGAATCACGTGGTAATCACGTGTAAATCACGTGGGAATCACGTAGGAATCACAAGGAAATCACGTGTCAATCACAAGGAAATCACGTGTCAATCACGTGGGAAACACGTGTCAATCACTTGGGAATCACGTGGGAATCACGTGTCAATCACGGGGGAATCACGTGTGAATCACGTGTGAATCACGTGTCAATCACGTGGGAATCACGTGGGAATCATGTGGGAATCACGTGGGAATCACGTGGGAATCACATGGGAATTACGTGGGAATCACGTGGGAATCACGTGGGAATCACGTGGGAATCACGTGACAATCATTTGGGAATCACGTGGGAATCACGTGGGAATTACGTGGGAATCACGTGGGAATTACGTGGGAATCACGTGGGAATCACGTGGGAATCACGTGTCAATCACGTGTCAATCACGTGGGAATCACGTGGGAATCACGTGGGAATCCCGAGTCAATCACGGGGGAATCACGTGGGAATCACGTGGGAATCACGTGGGAATCCCGAGTCAATCACGGGGGAATCACGTGGGAATCACGTGGGAATCACGTGTCAATCATGTGGGAATCTCGTGGGAATCACGTGTCAATCACGTGGGAATAACGTGGAAATCACGTGTCAATCACTTGGGAATCATGTGGGCATCACGTGGAAAGCACGTGGAAAACACGTGTCAATCACTTGGGAATCACATGGGTATCACGTGATAATCACGTGGGAATCAAGTGTAATTCACGTGGCAATCACGTGAGAATTACCTGGGAATCACGTGGGAATCACGTTTCAATCACATGGGAATCACGTGGGAATCATGCGTCCATCACGTGGGAATCACGTGGGAATCACGTGGGAATCACGTGTCAATCACGTGGGAATCACGTGGGAATAACGTGGGAATCACGTGTCAATCAGGAGGGAATCACGTGGGAATCACGTGGGAATCACGTGTCAATCACGTGGGAATCAAGTGGGAATAACGTGGGTATCACGTGTCAATGAGGTGGGAATCAAATGGGAATCACGTGGGAATCACGTGTCAATCACGTGGGAATCATGTGGGAATTACGTGACAATCACGAGTTAACAACATGGGAATCACGTGGAAATCACATTAAATCACGTGGGCATCACGTGGGCATCACATGGGAATCATTTAGGAATCACGTGGTAATCACGTGTGAATCACGTTGGAATCATGCGTCAATCACGTGGGAATCACATGGGAGTCACTTGGGATTCACGTGGTAATCACGTTACAATCATGAGGGAATTACGTGTCAATCATGTGGGAATCACGTAGGAATCACGTGTCATTCATGTGGGAAACACGTGGGAATCACATGGGAATCACGTGGTAGTCACATCTCAATCACGTGTGAATCACGAGGGAATCACGTGTCAATCACATGGGAATCACCTGGGAATCACAGGGTAATCACCTGTCATTCACGTGGGAATCATGTGGGCATCACTTAGGAATCATGTGGGAATCAGGTGTCAATCACGTGGGAATAACTTGGGAAACAAGTGGGAATCACATGTCAATCACTTTGGAATCACGGGTCAATCATGTGGGAATCACGTGGAATCAGGCATCAATAATGTGGGAATTACGTGGGAATTACGTGGGAATCACCTGGGAATCAGGTGGGAATCACGAGTCAATCACGTGGGAATCACGTGGGAATCACGGCTAATTCACATGGATATCAAATGGGAATCTCGTGTCAATCAAGTTGGAATCACGTAGGAATGACGTGTCAATCACGTGGGCGTCACGTGGGAATCGTTTGGGAATCACGTGGGAACCACGTGGGAATCACGAGGGAATGAGGTGTCAATCACGTGGGAATCACGTGGGAATCATGTGGGAATGACGTGTCAATCCCATGGGTATCACATGGGAATCACGTGGGAATCATGTGGGAATCACGTGTCAATCACATAGGAATCACGTATCAATCACGTGGGAATCACTTGGGAATCACGTGCCAATCACGAGTCAATCACGTGGGAATCACGTGGGAATCACGTGTCAATCACGTGGGAGTCACGTGGATATCACGTGGGAATCCCGTGGAAATCACGGGGGAATCACGTGTCAATCACGAGGGAATCACGTGTGAATCACGTGGGAATCAAGTGGGAATCACGTGTAAATCACGTGGGAATCACGTGGGAATCACGTGTCAATCATGTGTCAATCACGTGGGAATCACGTGTCAATATGTGTCAATCACGTGGTAATCACGTGGGAATCACGTGGGATCACGTGGGAATCACGTGACAATCATTTGTGAATCACGTGGTAATCACGTGTAAATCACGTGGGAATCACGTGGGAATCACAAGGAAATCACGTGGCATTCACGTGGGAATCACGTGTCAATCACGATGGAATCACTTGGGAATCACGTGTCAATCACGGGGGAATCACGTGGTAATCACGTGTAAATCACGTGGGAATCACGTGGGAATCACAAGGAAATCACGTGTCAATCACAAGGAAATCACGTGTCAATCACGTGGGAAACACGTGTCAATCACTTGGGAATCACGTGGGAATCACGTGTCAATCACGGGGGAATCACGTGTGAATCACGTGTGGATCACGTGTCAATCACGTGGGAATCACGTGGGAATCATGTGGGAATCACGTGTCAATCATGTGGGAATCACGTGGGAATCACGTGTCAATCAGGTGGGAATCAAGTGGGAATCAGGTCGGAATCTCGTGCCAATCACGTGGGAATCACGTGGGAATCACGTGGGAATCACGTGGGAATCACGTGGGAATCACGTGGGAATCACGTGACAAACATTTGGGAATCACGTGGGAATCAGTTGTCAATCACGTGGGAATCACGTGGGAATCACGTGGGAATCACGTGTCAATCACGTGTCAATCATGTGGGAATCACGTGGGAATCACATGGGAATCCCGAGTCAATCACGGGGGAATCACGTGGGAATCACGTGGGAATCACGTGGGAATCACGAGTCAATCACGAGGGAGTCACGTGGGAATCACGTGGGAATCCCGTGGAAATCACGTGGGAATCACTTGTCAATCACGAGTGAATCACGTGGGAATCACGTGTCAATCACGTGTCAATCACGTGGGAATCAACTGGACATCATGCATCAATCACGTGTCAATCACGTGGGAATCTCGGGGGAATCTCGTGGGAATCACGTGTCAATCACGTGGGAATAACGTGGGAATCACGTGTCAATCACTTGGGAATCACGTGGGAATCACGTGGAAAGCACGTGGGAAACACGTGTCAATCACTTGGGAATCACATGTGTATCACGTGATAATCACGTGGGAATCACGTGTAATTCACGTGGCAATCACGTGAGAATTACGTGGGAATCACGTGGGAATCAAGTGTCAATCACGTGGGAATCACGTGGGAAAAACTTGGGAATCACGTGTGAATCACCTGGGAATCACGAGGGAATCACGTGGGAATCATGTGGGAATCACGAGTGAATCACGTGTCAATCACGTGGTAATCATGTGGGAATTACGTGGGAATCACGTGTGGATCACGTGACAATCATTTGGGAATCACGTCGGAATCATGTGTCAATCATGTGGGAATCACGTGGGAATCACGTGTCAATCACGTGGGAATCATGTGGGAATTACGTGTCAATCATGTGGGAATCACGTTGGAATCATCTGGGAATCACGTGGGAATGACGTGAAAATCATTAGGGAATGACGTGGGAATCACGTGTCAATCACGGGGGAATCACGTGTGAATCACGTGTGAATCACGTGTCAATCACGTGGGAATCACGTGGGAATCATGTGAGAATCACGTGGGAATCACCTGTCAATCATGTGGGAATCACGTGGGAATCACGTGTCAATCACGTGGGAATCATGGCGGAATCTCGTGCCAATCACGTGGGAATCACGTGGGAATCACGTGGGAATTACGTGGGAATCACGTGTCAATCACGTGGGAATCACGTGGGAATCACGTGACAATCATTTGGGAATCACGTGGGAATCAGGTGTCAATCACGTGGGAATCACGTGGGAATCACGTGGGAATCACGTGGGAATCACGTGTCAATCACGCGTCAATCACGTGGGAATCACGTGGGAATCTCGTGGGAATCCCGAGTCAATCACTTGGGAATCACGTGGGAATCACGTGGGAATCACGTATCATTCACGTGGGAATCACGTGGGAATCACGATTCAAACACGAGGGAGTCACGTGGGAATCACGTGGGAATCCCGTGGAAATCACGTGGGAATCACTTGTCAATCACGAGGGAATCTCGTGGGAATCACGTGTCAATCACGTGGGAATCACGTGGGAATCAAGTGGGAATCATGCTTCAATCTCGTGTGAATCACATGGGAGTCAAGTTGGAATAATGTGGGAATCACGTGGTAATCACGTGGGAATCAAGTGGTAATCACGTGTCAATCACGAGGGAATCATGAGGTAATCACGTTGGAATCACGAGTCAATCACTTGGGAATCACTTGGGAATCACGTAGGAATCACGTATCATTCACGTGGGAATCACGTATCAATCACGTGGGAATCACGTGGGAATCATGTGGGAATTACATGTCAATCACGTGGGAATCACGTGGGAATCACGTGTCAATCATGTGGGAATCACTTGGGAATCACATATCAATCACGTGGGAATCACGTGGGAATCACATTTAATCACGTGGAAATCACATGGGAATCTCGTGGGAATGACGTGTCAATCGCGTGGGCATCACGTGGGAATCATTTGGGAATCACGTGTCAATCACGTTGGAATCATATGGGAATCACGTGGGTATCACGTGGGAATAACGTGTCAATCACGTGGGAATCACGTGGGAATCACGTGGAAATCACGTGGAAATCACATGGGAATCTCGTGGGAATGACGTGTCAATCACGTGGGAATCACGAAGGAATCACATGTAAATCACGTGGGAATCACGTGGGAATCACGTGTCAATCACGTGGGAATCATGTGGGAATCACGTGGGAATGACGTGGGAATCACGTGACAATCATTTGGGAATCACCTGGAAATCACGTGTTAATCACGTGGGAATCACGTGGGAATCACGTAGGAATCACGTGGGAATCACGTGGGAATGTCGTGTCAATCATGTGGGAATCACGGGGGAATCACGTGGGAATCACGTGTCAATCACGTGGGTATCACGTGGGAATCAGGTGGGAATATCGTGTGAATCACGTGGGAATCACGTGTCATTCACATGGGAATTACGTGGGAATCACGTGGGAATCACGTGTCAATCACGTGGGAATCTCGTGGGAAACACGTGTCAATCACGTGGGAATAACGTGGGAATCACGTGTCAATCACTTGGGAATCATGTGGGAATCACGTGGAAAGCACGTGGAAAACACGTGTCAATCACTTGGGAATCACATGGGTATCACGTGATAATCACGTGGGAATCAAGTGTAATTCACGTGGCAATCACGTGAGAATTACGTGGGAATCACGTGGGAATCACATTTCAATCACATGGGAATCACGTGGGAATCATGCGTCAATCACGTGGGAATCACGTGGGAATCACGTGGGAATAACGGGGGAATCACGTGTCAATCACGTGGGAATCACGTGTCAATCACGTGGGAATCATGTGGGATTTACATGACAATCACGAATTAATCACGTGGGAATCACGTGGAAATCACATTAAATCACGTGGGCATCACGTGGGCATCACATGGGAATCATTTAGGAATCACGTGGGAATCACGTGTGAATCACGTTGGAATCATGCGTCCATCACGTGGGAATCACATGGGAGTCACGTGGGATTCACGTGGTAATCACGTTACAATCATGTGGGAATTACGTGTCAATCATGTGGGAATCACGTAGGAATCACGTGTCATTCATGTGGGAAACACGTGGGAATCACATGGGAATCACGTGGTAGTCACATCTCAATCACGTGTGAATCACGAGGGAATCACGTGTCAATCACGTGGGAATCACTTGGGAATCACAGGGTAATCACCTGTCATTCACGTGGGAATCATGTGGGCATCACGTGGGAATCATGTGGGAATCAGGTGTCAATCACGTAGGAATCACTTGGGAAACAAGTGGGAATCACGTGTCAATCACTTGGGAATCACGGGTCAATCATGTGGGAATCACGTGGAATCATGCATCAATAATGTGGGAATCACGTGGGAATCACGAGTCAATCACGTGTGAATCACGTGGGAATCACGGCTAATTCTCATGGATATCAAATGGGAATATCGTGTCAATCAAGTTGGAATCACGAAGGAATGACGTGTCAATCACGTGGGCGTCACGTGGGAATCGTTTGGGAATCACGTGGGAATCACGTGGGAATCACGAGGGAATGAGGTGTCAATCACGTGGGAATCACGTGGGAATCATGTGGGAATCACGTGTCAATCACGTAGGAATCACGTATCAAACACGTGGGAATCACTTGGGAATCACGTGCCAATCACGAGTCAATCACGTGGGAATCACGTGGGAATCACGTGTCAATCACGTGGGAGTCACGTGGATATCACGTGGGAATCCCGTGGAAATCACGGGGGAATCACGTGTCAATCACGAGGGAATGACGTGGGAATCACGTGGGAATCACGTGTAAATCACGTGGGAATCAAGTGGGAATCACGTGTAAATCACGTGGGAATCACGTGGGAATCACGTGTCAATCATGTGTCAATCACGTGGTAATCACGTGGGAATCACGTGGGATCACGTGGGAATCACGTGACAATCATTTGTGAATCACGTGGTAATCACGTGTAAATCACGTGGGAATCACGTGGGAATCACAAGGAAATCACGTGTCATTCACGTGGGAATCACGTGTCAATCACGATGGAATCACTTGGGAATCACGTGTCAATCACGGGGGAATCACGGGGTAATCACGTGTAAATCACGTGGGAATCACAAGGAAATCACGTGTCAATCACAAGGAAATCACGTGTCAATCACGTGGGAAACACGTGTCAATCACTTGGGAATCACGTGGGAATCACGTGTCAATCACGTGTGAATCACGTGTGAATCACGTGTGAATCACGTGTCAATCACGTGGGAATCACGTGGGAATCATGTGGGAATCACCTGGGAATCACGTGTCAATCATGTGGGAATCACGTGGGAATCAAGTGTCAATCACGTGGGAATCACGTGGGAATCACGTCGGAATCTCGTGCCAATCACGTGGGAATCACGTGGGAATCACGTGGGAATCACGTGGAAATCACGTGGGAATTACGTGGGAATCACGTGTCAATCACGTGGGAATCACGTGGGAATCACGTGGGAATCACGTGGCAATCATTTGGGAATCACGAGGGAATCAGGTGTCAATCACGTGGGAATCACGTGGGAATCACGTGGGAATCACGTGTCAATCACGTGGGAATCACGTGGGAATCACGTGTCAATCACGCGTCAATCACGTGGGAATCACGTGGGAATCTCGTGGGAATCCCGAGTCAATCACTTGGGAATCACGTGGGAATCACGTGGGAATCACGTATCATTCACGTGGGAATCACGTGGGAATCACGATTCAAACACGAGGGAGTCACGTGGGAATCACGTGGGAATCCCGTGGAAATCACGTGGGAATCACTTGTCAATCACGAGGGAATCTCGTGGGAATCACGTGTCAATCACGTGGGAATCACGTGGGAATCAAGTGGGAATCATGCTTCAATCTCGTGTGAATCACATGGGAGTCAAGTTGGAATAATGTGGGAATCACGTGGTAATCACGTGGGAATCAAGTGGTAATCACGTGTCAATCACGAGGGAATCATGAGGTAATCACGTTGGAATCACGAGTCAATCACTTGGGAATCACTTGGGAATCACGTAGGAATCACGTATCATTCACGTGGGAATCACGTATCAATCACGTGGGAATCACGTGGGAATCATGTGGGAATTACATGTCAATCACGTGGGAATCACGTGGGAATCACGTGTCAATCATGTGGGAATCACTTGGGAATCACATATCAATCACGTGGGAATCACGTGGGAATCACATTTAATCACGTGGAAATCACATGGGAATCTCGTGGGAATGACGTGTCAATCGCGTGGGCATCACGTGGGAATCATTTGGGAATCACGTGTCAATCACGTTGGAATCATATGGGAATCACGTGGGTATCACGTGGGAATAACGTGTCAATCACGTGGGAATCACGTGGGAATCACGTGGAAATCACGTGGAAATCACATGGGAATCTCGTGGGAATGACGTGTCAATCACGTGGGAATCACGAAGGAATCACATGTAAATCACGTGGGAATCACGTGGGAATCACGTGTCAATCACGTGGGAATCATGTGGGAATCACGTGGGAATGACGTGGGAATCACGTGACAATCATTTGGGAATCACCTGGAAATCACGTGTTAATCACGTGGGAATCACGTGGGAATCACGTAGGAATCACGTGGGAATCACGTGGGAATGTCGTGTCAATCATGTGGGAATCACGGGGGAATCACGTGGGAATCACGTGTCAATCACGTGGGTATCACGTGGGAATCAGGTGGGAATATCGTGTGAATCACGTGGGAATCACGTGTCATTCACATGGGAATTACGTGGGAATCACGTGGGAATCACGTGTCAATCACGTGGGAATCTCGTGGGAAACACGTGTCAATCACGTGGGAATAACGTGGGAATCACGTGTCAATCACTTGGGAATCATGTGGGAATCACGTGGAAAGCACGTGGAAAACACGTGTCAATCACTTGGGAATCACATGGGTATCACGTGATAATCACGTGGGAATCAAGTGTAATTCACGTGGCAATCACGTGAGAATTACGTGGGAATCACGTGGGAATCACATTTCAATCACATGGGAATCACGTGGGAATCATGCGTCAATCACGTGGGAATCACGTGGGAATCACGTGGGAATAACGGGGGAATCACGTGTCAATCACGTGGGAATCACGTGTCAATCACGTGGGAATCATGTGGGATTTACATGACAATCACGAATTAATCACGTGGGAATCACGTGGAAATCACATTAAATCACGTGGGCATCACGTGGGCATCACATGGGAATCATTTAGGAATCACGTGGGAATCACGTGTGAATCACGTTGGAATCATGCGTCCATCACGTGGGAATCACATGGGAGTCACGTGGGATTCACGTGGTAATCACGTTACAATCATGTGGGAATTACGTGTCAATCATGTGGGAATCACGTAGGAATCACGTGTCATTCATGTGGGAAACACGTGGGAATCACATGGGAATCACGTGGTAGTCACATCTCAATCACGTGTGAATCACGAGGGAATCACGTGTCAATCACGTGGGAATCACTTGGGAATCACAGGGTAATCACCTGTCATTCACGTGGGAATCATGTGGGCATCACGTGGGAATCATGTGGGAATCAGGTGTCAATCACGTAGGAATCACTTGGGAAACAAGTGGGAATCACGTGTCAATCACTTGGGAATCACGGGTCAATCATGTGGGAATCACGTGGAATCATGCATCAATAATGTGGGAATCACGTGGGAATCACGAGTCAATCACGTGTGAATCACGTGGGAATCACGGCTAATTCTCATGGATATCAAATGGGAATATCGTGTCAATCAAGTTGGAATCACGAAGGAATGACGTGTCAATCACGTGGGCGTCACGTGGGAATCGTTTGGGAATCACGTGGGAATCACGTGGGAATCACGAGGGAATGAGGTGTCAATCACGTGGGAATCACGTGGGAATCATGTGGGAATCACGTGTCAATCACGTAGGAATCACGTATCAAACACGTGGGAATCACTTGGGAATCACGTGCCAATCACGAGTCAATCACGTGGGAATCACGTGGGAATCACGTGTCAATCACGTGGGAGTCACGTGGATATCACGTGGGAATCCCGTGGAAATCACGGGGGAATCACGTGTCAATCACGAGGGAATGACGTGGGAATCACGTGGGAATCACGTGTAAATCACGTGGGAATCAAGTGGGAATCACGTGTAAATCACGTGGGAATCACGTGGGAATCACGTGTCAATCATGTGTCAATCACGTGGTAATCACGTGGGAATCACGTGGGATCACGTGGGAATCACGTGACAATCATTTGTGAATCACGTGGTAATCACGTGTAAATCACGTGGGAATCACGTGGGAATCACAAGGAAATCACGTGTCATTCACGTGGGAATCACGTGTCAATCACGATGGAATCACTTGGGAATCACGTGTCAATCACGGGGGAATCACGGGGTAATCACGTGTAAATCACGTGGGAATCACAAGGAAATCACGTGTCAATCACAAGGAAATCACGTGTCAATCACGTGGGAAACACGTGTCAATCACTTGGGAATCACGTGGGAATCACGTGTCAATCACGTGTGAATCACGTGTGAATCACGTGTGAATCACGTGTCAATCACGTGGGAATCACGTGGGAATCATGTGGGAATCACCTGGGAATCACGTGTCAATCATGTGGGAATCACGTGGGAATCAAGTGTCAATCACGTGGGAATCACGTGGGAATCACGTCGGAATCTCGTGCCAATCACGTGGGAATCACGTGGGAATCACGTGGGAATCACGTGGAAATCACGTGGGAATTACGTGGGAATCACGTGTCAATCACGTGGGAATCACGTGGGAATCACGTGGGAATCACGTGGCAATCATTTGGGAATCACGAGGGAATCAGGTGTCAATCACGTGGGAATCACGTGGGAATCACGTGGGAATCACGTGTCAATCACGTGGGAATCACGTGGGAATCACGTGGGAATCCCGAGTCAATCACGGGGGAATCACGTGGGAATCACGTGGGAATCACGTGGGTATCCCGAGTCAATCACGGGTGAATCACGTGGGAATCACGTGGGAATCACGTGTCAATCACGTGGGAGTCTCGTGGGAATCACGTGTCAATCACGTGGGAATAACGTGGGAATCACCTGTCAATCACTTGGGAATCATGTGGGAATCACGTGGAAAGCACGTGGAAAACACGTGTCAATCACTTGGGAATCACATGGGTATCACGTGATAATCACGTGGGAATCAAGTGTAATTCACGTGACAATCACGTGAGAATTATGTGGGAATCACGTGGGAATCACGTTTCAATCACATGGGAATCACGAGGGAATCATGCGTCAATCACGTGGGAATCACGTGGGAATCACGTGGGAATCACGTGTCAATCACGTGGGAATCACGTGGGAATAACGTGGGAATCACGTGTCAATCAGGAGGGAATCACGTGGGAATCACGTGGGAATCACGTGTCAATCACGTGGGAATCAAGTGGGAATAACGTGGGTATCACGTGTCAATGAGGTGGGAATCAAATGGGAATCACGTGGGAATCACGTGTCAATCACGTGGGAATCATGTGGGAATTACGTGACAATCACGAGTTAATCACGTGGGAATCACGTGGAAATCACATTAAATCACGTGGGTATCACGTGGGCATCACATGGGAATCATTTAGGAATGACGTGGGAATCACGTGTGAATCACGTTGGAATCATGCGTCAATCACGTGGGAGTCACATGGGAGTCACGTGGGATTAACGTGGTAATCACGTTACAATCATGTGGGAATTACGTGTCAATCATGTGGGAATCACGTAGGAATCACGTGTCATTCATGTGGGAAACACGTGGGAATCACATGGGAATCACGTGGTAGTCACATCTCAATCACGTGTGAATCACGAGGGAATCACGTGTCAGTCATGTGGGAATCACTTGGGAATCACAGGGTAATCACCTGTCATTCACGTGGGAATCATGTGGGCATCACGTGGGAATCATGTGGGAATCAGGTGTCAATCACGTTGGAATCACTTGGGAAACAAGTGGGAATCACGTGTCAATCACTTGGGAATCACGGGACAATCATGTGGGAATCACGTGGAATCATGCATCAATAATGTGGAATCACGTGGGAATCACGTGGGAATCACGTGGGAATCACGTGGGAATCACGAGTCAATCACGTGGGAATCACGTGGGAATCACGGCTAATTCACATGGATATCAAATGGGAATCTCGTGTCAATTAGTTGGAATCACGTAGGAATGACGTGTCAATCACGTGGGCGTCACGTGGGAATCGTTTGGAATCACGTGGGAATCACGTGGGAATCACCAGGGAATGAGGTGTCAATCACGTGGGAATCACGTGGGAATCATGTGGGAATGACGTGTCAATCCCATGGGTATCACATGGGAATCACGTGGGAATCATGTGGGAATCACGTGTCAATCACGTAGGAATCACGTATCAATCACATGGGAATCACTTGGGAATCACGTGCCAATCACGTGTCAATCACGTGGGAATCACGTGTCAATCACGTGGGAGTTACGTGGATATCACGTGGGAATCCCGTGGAAATCACGGGGGAATCACGTGTCAATCACGAGGGAATCACGTGGGAATCACGTGGGAATCACGTAGGAATCAAGTGGGAATCACGTGTAAATCACGTGGGAATCACGTGGGAATCACGTGTCAATCATGTGTCAATCACGTGGTAATCACGTGGGAATCACGTGGGATCACGTGGGCATCACGTTACAATCATTTGTGAATCACGTGGTAATCACGTGTAAATCACGTGGGAATCACGTGGGAATCACAAGGAAATCACGTGTCATTCACGTGGGAATCACGTGTCAATCACGATGGAATCACTTGGGAATCACGTGTCAATCACGGGGGAATCACATGGTAATCACGTGTAAATCACGTGGGAATCACGTGGGAATCACTAGGAAATCACGTGTCAATCACAAGGAAATCACGTGTCAATCACGTGGGAAACACGTGTCAATCACTTGGGAATCACGTGGGAATCACGTGTCAATCACGGGGGAATCACGTGTGAATCACGTGGGAATCACGTGTCAATCATGTGGGAATCACGTGGGAATCACGTGTCAATCACGTGGGAATCACGTGGGAATCACGTCGGAATCTCGTGCCAGTCACGTGGGAATCACGTGGGAATCACGTGGGAATCACGTGGGAATCACGTGGGAATTACGTGGGAATCACGTGTCAATCACGTGGGAATCACGTGGGAAACACGTGGGAATCACGTGACAATCATTTGGGAATCACGTGGGAATCAGGTGTCAATCACGTGGGAATCACGTGGGAATCACGTGGGAATCACGTGTCAATCACGTGTCAATCACGTGGGAATCACGTGGGAATCAAGTGGGAATCCCGAGTCAATAACGGGGGAATCACGTGGGAATCACGTGGGAATCACGTGTCATTCACGTGTGAATCACGTGGGAATCACGAGTCAGTCACGAGGGAGTCACGTGGGAATCACGTGGGAATCCCGTGGAAATCACGTGGGAATCACTTGTCAATCACGAGTGAATCACCTGGGAATCACGTGTCAATCACGTGTCAATAACGTGGGAATCAAGTGGAAATCATGCATCAATCACGTGTCAATCACGTGGGAATCTCGGGGGAATCTTGTGGGAATCACGTGTCAATCACGTGGGAATAACGTGGGAATCACGTTTCAATCACTTGGGAATCACGTGGGAATCACGTGGAAAGCACGTGGGAAACACGTGTCAATCACTTGGGAATCACATGTGTATCACGTGATAATCACGTGGGAATCACGTGTAATTCACGTTGCAATCACGTGAGAATTACGTGGGAATCACGTGGGAATCAAGTATCAATCACGTGTGAATCACCTGGAAAAAACTTGGGAATCACGTGTCAATCACGTGGGAATCACGAGGGAATCACGTGGGAATCATGTGGGAATCAAGAGGGAATCACGTGTCAATCACGTGGGAATCATGTGGGAATTACGTTGGAATCACGTGTGGATCACGTGAAAATCATTTGGGAATCACGTCGGAATCACGTGTCAATCACGTGGGAATCACGTGGAAAAAACTTGGGAATCACGTGTCAATCACGTGGGAATCATGAGGGAATCACGTGTCAATCACGTGAGCATCACGAGGGCATCACGTGGGAATCATTTGGGAATCACGTGGGAATCACGGTGGAATCACGTGGGAATCACGTGTCAATCACGTGGGAATCACATGGCAATCACTTGGGAATGACATGGCAATCCCGTGGGAATCACGTGGGAATAAGGTGGGAATCACGTGTCAATAACGTGGGAATCACGTTGGAGTCACGTGGGAATCACGTGGGAATCACTTGTCAATCACGTGGGAATCACGTGGGAATCACGTGTCAATCCCGTGGGAATCACGTGGGAATCACGTAGGAATCAGGTGGGAATCACGTGGGAATCATGCGTCTATCACGTGGGAATCACATGGGAGTCACGTGGGAATCACGTGGGAGTCAATTAGGAATCACGTGGGAAGCATGTGCAAATCACGTGTCAATCACTTGGGAATCACATGGGAATCACGTGATAATCACGTGGGAATCACGTGTCAATCACGTGGGAATCATGTGAGCATCACATGGGAATCACGTGTCAATCATGTGGGAAGCACGTGGGAATCACGTGGGAATCACGTGTCAATCACCTGGGAATCACGTGTCAATCACGTGGGAATCACGTGGGAATCATGCGTCAATCACGTGGGAATCAAGTGGGAGTCAAGTAGAATCACGTGGGAATCACGTGGGAATCACGTGGGTATCACGTGTCCATCACGTGGGAGTCATGTGGGAATCACGTGTCAATCACGTGGGAATCACGTGGGAATAAGGTGGGAATCACGTGTCAATCACGTGGGAATCACGTGGGAATCACGTGGGATCACGTGGGAATCACGTGACAATCATTTGGGAATCACGTGGGAATCAGGTGTCAATCACGTGGGAATCACGTGGGAATCACGTGGGAATCACGTGGGAATCACGTGTCAATCACGCGTCAATCACGTGGGAATCACGTGGGAATCTCGTGGGAATCCCGAGTCAATCACTTGGGAATCACGTGGGAATCACGTGGGAATCACGTATCATTCACGTGGGAATCACGTGGGAATCACGATTCAAACACGAGGGAGTCACGTGGGAATCACGTGGGAATCCCGTGGAAATCACGTGGGAATCACTTGTCAATCACGAGGGAATCTCGTGGGAATCACGTGTCAATCACGTGGGAATCACGTGGGAATCAAGTGGGAATCATGCTTCAATCTCGTGTGAATCACATGGGAGTCAAGTTGGAATAATGTGGGAATCACGTGGTAATCACGTGGGAATCAAGTGGTAATCACGTGTCAATCACGAGGGAATCATGAGGTAATCACGTTGGAATCACGAGTCAATCACTTGGGAATCACTTGGGAATCACGTAGGAATCACGTATCATTCACGTGGGAATCACGTATCAATCACGTGGGAATCACGTGGGAATCATGTGGGAATTACATGTCAATCACGTGGGAATCACGTGGGAATCACGTGTCATTCATGTGGGAATCACTTGGGAATCACATATCAATCACGTGGGAATCACGTGGGAATCACATTTAATCACGTGGAAATCACATGGGAATCTCGTGGGAATGACGTGTCAATCGCGTGGGCATCACGTGGGAATCATTTGGGAATCACGTGTCAATCACGTTGGAATCATATGGGAATCACGTGGGTATCACGTGGGAATAACGTGTCAATCACGTGGGAATCACGTGGGAATCACGTGGAAATCACGTGGAAATCACATGGGAATCTCGTGGGAATGACGTGTCAATCACGTGGGAATCACGAAGGAATCACATGTAAATCACGTGGGAATCACGTGGGAATCACGTGTCAATCACGTGGGAATCATGTGGGAATCACGTGGGAATGACGTGGGAATCACGTGACAATCATTTGGGAATCACCTGGAAATCACGTGTTAATCACGTGGGAATCACGTGGGAATCACGTAGGAATCACGTGGGAATCACGTGGGAATGTCGTGTCAATCATGTGGGAATCACGGGGGAATCACGTGGGAATCACGTGTCAATCACGTGGGTATCACGTGGGAATCAGGTGGGAATATCGTGTGAATCACGTGGGAATCACGTGTCATTCACATGGGAATTACGTGGGAATCACGTGGGAATCACGTGTCAATCACGTGGGAATCTCGTGGGAAACACGTGTCAATCACGTGGGAATAACGTGGGAATCACGTGTCAATCACTTGGGAATCATGTGGGAATCACGTGGAAAGCACGTGGAAAACACGTGTCAATCACTTGGGAATCACATGGGTATCACGTGATAATCACGTGGGAATCAAGTGTAATTCACGTGGCAATCACGTGAGAATTACGTGGGAATCACGTGGGAATCACATTTCAATCACATGGGAATCACGTGGGAATCATGCGTCAATCACGTGGGAATCACGTGGGAATCACGTGGGAATAACGGGGGAATCACGTGTCAATCACGTGGGAATCACGTGTCAATCACGTGGGAATCATGTGGGATTTACATGACAATCACGAATTAATCACGTGGGAATCACGTGGAAATCACATTAAATCACGTGGGCATCACGTGGGCATCACATGGGAATCATTTAGGAATCACGTGGGAATCACGTGTGAATCACGTTGGAATCATGCGTCCATCACGTGGGAATCACATGGGAGTCACGTGGGATTCACGTGGTAATCACGTTACAATCATGTGGGAATTACGTGTCAATCATGTGGGAATCACGTAGGAATCACGTGTCATTCATGTGGGAAACACGTGGGAATCACATGGGAATCACGTGGTAGTCACATCTCAATCACGTGTGAATCACGAGGGAATCACGTGTCAATCACGTGGGAATCACTTGGGAATCACAGGGTAATCACCTGTCATTCACGTGGGAATCATGTGGGCATCACGTGGGAATCATGTGGGAATCAGGTGTCAATCACGTAGGAATCACTTGGGAAACAAGTGGGAATCACGTGTCAATCACTTGGGAATCACGGGTCAATCATGTGGGAATCACGTGGAATCATGCATCAATAATGTGGGAATCACGTGGGAATCACGAGTCAATCACGTGTGAATCACGTGGGAATCACGGCTAATTCTCATGGATATCAAATGGGAATATCGTGTCAATCAAGTTGGAATCACGAAGGAATGACGTGTCAATCACGTGGGCGTCACGTGGGAATCGTTTGGGAATCACGTGGGAATCACGTGGGAATCACGAGGGAATGAGGTGTCAATCACGTGGGAATCACGTGGGAATCATGTGGGAATCACGTGTCAATCACGTAGGAATCACGTATCAAACACGTGGGAATCACTTGGGAATCACGTGCCAATCACGAGTCAATCACGTGGGAATCACGTGGGAATCACGTGTCAATCACGTGGGAGTCACGTGGATATCACGTGGGAATCCCGTGGAAATCACGGGGGAATCACGTGTCAATCACGAGGGAATGACGTGGGAATCACGTGGGAATCACGTGTAAATCACGTGGGAATCAAGTGGGAATCACGTGTAAATCACGTGGGAATCACGTGGGAATCACGTGTCAATCATGTGTCAATCACGTGGTAATCACGTGGGAATCACGTGGGATCACGTGGGAATCACGTGACAATCATTTGTGAATCACGTGGTAATCACGTGTAAATCACGTGGGAATCACGTGGGAATCACAAGGAAATCACGTGTCATTCACGTGGGAATCACGTGTCAATCACGATGGAATCACTTGGGAATCACGTGTCAATCACGGGGGAATCACGGGGTAATCACGTGTAAATCACGTGGGAATCACAAGGAAATCACGTGTCAATCACAAGGAAATCACGTGTCAATCACGTGGGAAACACGTGTCAATCACTTGGGAATCACGTGGGAATCACGTGTCAATCACGTGTGAATCACGTGTGAATCACGTGTGAATCACGTGTCAATCACGTGGGAATCACGTGGGAATCATGTGGGAATCACCTGGGAATCACGTGTCAATCATGTGGGAATCACGTGGGAATCAAGTGTCAATCACGTGGGAATCACGTGGGAATCACGTCGGAATCTCGTGCCAATCACGTGGGAATCACGTGGGAATCACGTGGGAATCACGTGGAAATCACGTGGGAATTACGTGGGAATCACGTGTCAATCACGTGGGAATCACGTGGGAATCACGTGGGAATCACGTGGCAATCATTTGGGAATCACGAGGGAATCAGGTGTCAATCACGTGGGAATCACGTGGGAATCACGTGGGAATCACGTGTCAATCACGTGGGAATCACGTGGGAATCACGTGGGAATCCCGAGTCAATCACGGGGGAATCACGTGGGAATCACGTGGGAATCACGTGGGTATCCCGAGTCAATCACGGGTGAATCACGTGGGAATCACGTGGGAATCACGTGTCAATCACGTGGGAATCTCGTGGGAATCACGTGTCAATCACGTGGGAATAACGTGGGAATCACCTGTCAATCACTTGGGAATCATGTGGGAATCACGTGGAAAGCACGTGGAAAACACGTGTCAATCACTTGGGAATCACATGGGTATCACGTGATAATCACGTGGGAATCAAGTGTAATTCACGTGACAATCACGTGAGAATTATGTGGGAATCACGTGGGAATCACGTTTCAATCACATGGGAATCACGAGGGAATCATGCGTCAATCACGTGGGAATCACGTGGGAATCACGTGGGAATCACGTGTCAATCACGTGGGAATCACGTGGGAATAACGTGGGAATCACGTGTCAATCAGGAGGGAATCACGTGGGAATCACGTGGGAATCACGTGTCAATCACGTGGGAATCAAGTGGGAATAACGTGGGTATCACGTGTCAATGAGGTGGGAATCAAATGGGAATCACGTGGGAATCACGTGTCAATCACGTGGGAATCATGTGGGAATTACGTGACAATCACGAGTTAATCACGTGGGAATCACGTGGAAATCACATTAAATCACGTGGGTATCACGTGGGCATCACATGGGAATCATTTAGGAATGACGTGGGAATCACGTGTGAATCACGTTGGAATCATGCGTCAATCACGTGGGAGTCACATGGGAGTCACGTGGGATTAACGTGGTAATCACGTTACAATCATGTGGGAATTACGTGTCAATCATGTGGGAAACACGTGGGAATCACATGGGAATCACGTGGTAGTCACATCTCAATCACGTGTGAATCACGAGGGAATCACGTGTCAGTCATGTGGGAATCACTTGGGAATCACAGGGTAATCACCTGTCATTCACGTGGGAATCATGTGGGCATCACGTGGGAATCATGTGGGAATCAGGTGTCAATCACGTTGGAATCACTTGGGAAACAAGTGGGAATCAAGTGTCAATCACTTGGGAATCACGGGACAATCATGTGGGAATCACGTGGAATCATGCATCAATAATGTGGAATCACGTGGGAATCACGTGGGAATCACGTGGGAATCACGTGGGAATCACGAGTCAATCACGTGGGAATCACGTGGGAATCACGGCTAATTCACATGGATATCAAATGGGAATCTCGTGTCAATTAGTTGGAATCACGTAGGAATGACGTGTCAATCACGTGGGCGTCACGTGGGAATCGTTTGGAATCACGTGGGAATCACGTGGGAATCACCAGGGAATGAGGTGTCAATCACGTGGGAATCACGTGGGAATCATGTGGGAATGACGTGTCAATCCCATGGGTATCACATGGGAATCACGTGGGAATCATGTGGGAATCACGTGTCAATCACGTAGGAATCACGTATCAATCACATGGGAATCACTTGGGAATCACGTGCCAATCACGTGTCAATCACGTGGGAATCACGTGTCAATCACGTGGGAGTTACGTGGATATCACGTGGGAATCCCGTGGAAATCACGGGGGAATCACGTGTCAATCACGAGGGAATCACGTGGGAATCACGTGGGAATCACGTAGGAATCAAGTGGGAATCACGTGTAAATCACGTGGGAATCACGTGGGAATCACGTGTCAATCATGTGTCAATCACGTGGTAATCACGTGGGAATCACGTGGGATCACGTGGGCATCACGTTACAATCATTTGTGAATCACGTGGTAATCACGTGTAAATCACGTGGGAATCACGTGGGAATCACAAGGAAATCACGTGTCATTCACGTGGGAATCACGTGTCAATCACGATGGAATCACTTGGGAATCACGTGTCAATCACGGGGGAATCACATGGTAATCACGTGTAAATCACGTGGGAATCACGTGGGAATCACTAGGAAATCACGTGTCAATCACAAGGAAATCACGTGTCAATCACGTGGGAAACACGTGTCAATCACTTGGGAATCACGTGGGAATCACGTGTCAATCACGGGGGAATCACGTGTGAATCACGTGGGAATCACGTGTCAATCATGTGGGAATCACGTGGGAATCACGTGTCAATCACGTGGGAATCACGTGGGAATCACGTCGGAATCTCGTGCCAGTCACGTGGGAATCACGTGGGAATCACGTGGGAATCACGTGGGAATCACGTGTCAATCACGTGTCAATCACGTGGGAATCACGTGGGAATCAAGTGGGAATCCCGAGTCAATAACGGGGGAATCACGTGGGAATCACGTGGGAATCACGTGTCATTCACGTGTGAATCACGTGGGAATCACGAGTCAATCACGAGGGAGTCACGTGGGAATCACGTGGGAATCCCGTGGAAATCACGTGGGAATCACTTGTCAATCACGAGTGAATCACCTGGGAATCACGTGTCAATCACGTGTCAATAACGTGGGAATCAAGTGGAAATCATGCATCAATCACGTGTCAATCTCGTGGGAATCTCGGGGGAATCTCGTGGGAATCACGTGTCAATCACGTGGGAATAACGTGGGAATCACGTTTCAATCACTTGGGAATCACGTGGGAATCACGTGGAAAGCACGTGGGAAACACGTGTCAATCACTTGGGAATCACATGTGTATCACGTGATAATCACGTGGGAATCACGTGTAATTCACGTGGCAATCACGTGAGAATTACGTGGGAATCACGTGGGAATCAAGTATCAATCACGTGTGAATCACCTGGAAAAAACTTGGGAATCACGTGTCAATCACGTGGGAATCACGAGGGAATCACGTGGGAATCATGTGGGAATCAAGAGGGAATCACGTGTCAATCACGTGGGAATCATGTGGGAATTACGTTGGAATCACGTGTGGATCACGTGAAAATCATTTGGGAATCACGTCGGAATCACGTGTCAATCACGTGGGAATCACGTGGAAAAAACTTGGGAATCACGTGTCAATCACGTGGGAATCATGAGGGAATCACGTGTCAATCACGTGAGCATCACGAGGGCATCACGTGGGAATCATTTGGGAATCACGTGGGAATCACGGTGGAATCACGTGGGAATCACGTGTCAATCACGTGGGAATCACATGGCAATCACTTGGGAATGACATGGCAATCCCGTGGGAATCACGTGGGAATAAGGTGGGAATCACGTGTCAATAACGTGGGAATCACGTTGGAGTCACGTGGGAATCACGTGGGAATCACTTGTCAATCACGTGGGAATCACGTGGGAATCACGTGTCAATCCCGTGGGAATCACGTGGGAATCACGTAGGAATCAGGTGGGAATCACGTGGGAATCATGCGTCTATCACGTGGGAATCACATGGGAGTCACGTGGGAATCACGTGGGAGTCAATTAGGAATCACGTGGGAAGCATGTGCAAATCACGTGTCAATCACTTGGGAATCACATGGGAATCACGTGATAATCACGTGGGAATCACGTGTCAATCACGTGGGAATCATGTGAGCATCACATGGGAATCACGTGTCAATCATGTGGGAAGCACGTGGGAATCACGTGGGAATCACGTGTCAATCACCTGGGAATCACGTGTCAATCACGTGGGAATCACGTGGGAATCATGCGTCAATCACGTGGGAATCAAGTGGGAGTCAAGTAGAATCACGTGGGAATCACGTGGGAATCACGTGGGTATCACGTGTCCATCACGTGGGAGTCATGTGGGAATCACGTGTCAATCACGTGGGAATCACGTGGGAATAAGGTGGGAATCACGTGTCAATCACGTGGGAATCACGTGGGAATCACGTGGGATCACGTGGGAATCACGTGACAATCATTTGTGAATCACGTGGTAATCACGTGTAAATCACGTGGGAATCACGTGGGAATCACAAGGAAATCACTTTTCATTCACGTGGGAATCACGTGTCAATCACGTTGGAATCAATTGGGAATCACGTGTCAATCACGGGGGAATCACGTGGTAATCACGTGTAAATGACGTGGGAATCACGTGGGAATCACAAGGAAATCACGTGTCAATCACAAGGAAATCACGTGTCAATCACGTGGGAAACACGTGTCAATCACTTGGGAATCACGTGGGAATCACGTGTCATTCACGGGGGAATCACGTGTGAATCACGTGTGAATCACGTGTCAATCACGTGGGAATCACGTGGGAATCATGTGGGAATCACGTGGGAATCACGTGTCAATCATGTGGGAATCACCTGGGAATCACGTGTCAATCACGTGGGAATCACGTGGGAATCACGTCGGAATCTCGTGCCAATCACGTGGGAATCTCGTGCCAATCACGTGGGAATCACGTGGGAATCACTTGGGAATCACGTGGGAATCACGTGTCATTCACGGGGGAATCACGTGTGAATCACGTGTGAATCACGTGTCAATCACGTGGGAATCACGTGGGAATCAAGTGTAATTCACGTGGCAATCACGTGAGAATTACATGGGAATCACGTGGGAATCACGTTTCAATCACATGGGAATCACGTGGGAATCATGCCTCAATCACGTGGGAATCACGTGGGAATCACGTGGGAATCACGTGTCAATCACGTGGGAATCACGTGGGAATAACGTGGGAATCATGTGTCAATCAGGAGGGAATCACGTGGGAATCACGTGGGAATCACGTGTCAATCACGTGGGAATCAAGTGGGAATAACGTGGGTATCAAGTGTCAATGAGGTGGGAATCAAATGGGAATCACGTGGGAATCACGTGTCAATCATGTGGGAATCATGTGGGAATTACGTGACAATCACGAGTTAGTCACGTGGGAATCACGTGGAAATCACATTAAATCACGTGGGCATCACGTGGGCATCACATGGGAATCATTTAGGAATCACGTGGGAATCACGTGTGAATCAGGTTGGAATCATGCGTCAATCACGTGGGAATCACATGGGAGTCACGTGGGATTCACGTGGTAATCACGTTACAATCATGTGGGAATTACGTGTCAATCATGTGGGAATCACGTAGGAATCACATGTCATTCATGTGGGAAACACGTGGGAAACACATGGGAATCACGTGGTAGTCACATCTCAATCACGTGTGAATCACGAGGGAATCACGTGTCAATCACGTGGGAATCACCTGGGAATCACAGGGTAATCACCTGTCAATCACGTGGGAATCATGTGGGCATCACGTGGGAATCATGTGGGAATCAGGTGTCAATCACGTGGGAATCACTTGGGAAACAAGTGGGAATCACGTGTCAATCACTTGGGAATCACGGGTCAATCATGTGGGAATCACGTGGAATCATGCATCAATAATGTGGGAATCACGTGGGAATCATGTGGGAATCACGTGGGAATCACGTGGGAATCACGTGTCAATCACGTGGGAATCACGTGGGAATCACGGCTAATTCACATGGATATCAAATGGGAATCTCGTGTCAATCAAGTTGGAATCACGTAGGAATGACGTGTCAATCACGTGGGCGTCACGTGGGAATCGTTTGGGAATCACGTGGGAATCACGTGGGAATCATGTGGGAATGACGTGTCAATCCCATGGGTATCACATGGGAATCACGTGGGAATCATGTGGGAATCACGTGTCAATCACGTAGGAATCACGTATCAATCACGTGGGAATCACTTGGGAATCACGTGCCAATCACGTGTCAATCAAGTGGGAATCACTTGGGAATCACGTGCCAATCACGTGTCAATCACGTGGGAATCACGTGGGAATCACATGTCAGTCACGTGGGAGTCACGTGGATATCACGTGGGAATCCCGTGGAAATCACGGGGGAATCACGTGTCAATCACGAGGGAATCACGTGGGAATCACGTGGGAATCACGTGTCAATCACGTGGGAATCAAGTGGGAATCACGTGTAAATCACGTGGGAATCACGTGGGAATCACGTGTCAATCATGTGTCAATCACGTGGTAATCACGTGGGAATCAGGTGGGATCACGTGGGAATCACGTGACAATCATTTGTGAATCATGTGGTAATCACGTGGGAATCACGTGGGAATCACAAGGAAATCACGTGTCATTCACGTGGGAATCACGTGTCAATCACGATGGAATCACTTGGGAATCACGTGTCAATCACGGGGGAATCACATGGTAATCACGTGTAAATCACGTGGGAATCACGTGGGAATCACAAGGAAATCACGTGTCAATCACAAGGAAATCACGTGTCAATCTTGTGGGATACACGTGTCAATCACTTGGGAATCACGTGGGAATCACGTGTTAATCACGGGGGAATCACGTGTGAATCACGTGTGAATCACGTGTCAGTCACGTGGGAATCACGTGGGAATCATGTGGGAATCACGTGGGAATCACGTATCAATCATGTGGGAATCACGTGGGAATCACGTGTCAATCACGTGGGAATCACGTGGGAACAACGTCGGAATCTCGTGCCAATCACGTGGGAATCACGTGGGAATCACGTGGGAATCACGTGGGAATTACGTGGGAATCACGTGTCAATCACGTGGGAATCACGTGGGAATCACGTGGGAATCACATGACAATCATTTGGGAAGCACGTGGGAATCACGTGTCAATCACGTGGGAATCACGTGGGAATCACGTGGGAATCACGTGTCAATCACGTGTCAATCACGTGGGAATCACGTGGGAATCACGTGGGAATCCCGAGTCAATCACGGGGGAATCACGTGGGAATCACGTGGGAATCACGTGTCATTCACGTGGGAATCACGTGGGAATCACGAGTCAATCACGAGGGAGTCACGTGGGAATCACGTGTCAATCACGTGTCAATCACGTGGGAATCAAGTGGAAATCATGCATCAATCACGTGTCAATCACGTGGGAATCTCGGGGGAATCTCGTGGGAATCACGTGTCAATCACGTGGGAATAACGTGGGAATCACGTTTCAATCACTTGGGAATCACGTGGGAATCACGTGGAACGCACGTGGGAAACACGTGTCAATCACTTGGGAATCACATGTGTATCACGTGATAATCACGTGGGAATCACGTGTAATTCACGTGGCAATCACGTGAGAATTACGTGGGAATCACGTGGGAATCAAGTGTCAATCACGTGGGAATCACGTGGAAAAAATTTGGGAATCACGTGTCAATCACGTGGGAATCACGAGGGAATCACGTGGGAATCATGTGGGAATCACCAGGGAATCACGTGTCAATCACGTGGGAATCATGTGGGAATTACGTGGGAATCACGTGTGGATCACGTGAAAATCATTTGGGAATCACGTCGGATCACGTGTCAATCACGTGGGAATCACGTGGGAATCACGTGTCAATCACGTGGGAATCATGTGGGAATTACGTGGGAATCACGTGTGGATCACGTGGGAATCATTTATGAATCACGTTGGAATCACATGTGAATCACGTTGGAATCATGCGTCAATCACGTGGGAATCACATGGGAGTCACGTGGGATTCAAGTGGTACTCACGTGGCAATCATGTGGGAATTACGTGTCAATCACGTGGGAATCACGTAGGAATCACGTGTCATTCATGTGGGAATAATGTGGGAATCACATGGGAATCACGTGGTAATCACATCTCATTCACGTGTGAATCACCAGGGAATCACATGGTAATCACGTGTCATTCACGTGGGAATCACGTGGGCATCACGTGGGAATCATGTGGGAATCAGGTGTCAATCACGTGGGAATCACAAGGGAAACAGGTGGGAATCACGTGTCAATCACTTGGGAATCACGTGTGAGTCACGTGGGAATCACATGGGAATCACGTGTCAATCATGTGGGAATCACGTGGAATCATGCATCAATAATGTGGGAATCATGTGGGAATCACGAGTCAATCACGTGGGAATCACGTCTAATTCACGTGGATATCAAAAGGGAATCTCGCGTCAATCAAGTTGGAATCACGTGGGAATGACGTGTCAATCACGTGGGCATAACGTGGAAATCGTTTGGTAATCACGTTGGAATCACGTGAAATCACGTGGAAATGAAGTGTCAATCACATGGGAATCACGTGGGAATCACGGGGGAATCACGTGTCAATCCCATCCGTATCACGTGGGAATCACGTGGGAATCATGTGGGAATCACGTGTCAATCACGTAGGAATCACGTGTCAATCACGTGGGAATCACGTGGGAATCACGTATCAATCACGTGGGAAACACGTGGGAATCACGTGGGAATCACGTGTGGATCACGTGACAATCATTTGGGAATCACGTGTCAATCACGTGGGAATCACGTGGGAATCACGTGTCAATCACGTGGGAGTCACGTGGATATCACGTGGGAATCCCGTGGAAATCTCGGTGGAATCACGTGTCAATCACGAGGGAATCACGTGGGAATCACGTGTCAATCACATGGGAAACACGTGTCAATCACGTGGGAATCACATGGGATTCACGTGTGAATCACGTGTTAATCACGTGTAAATCACGTGGGAATCACGTGGGAATCACGTGTCAATCACGTGGGAATCACGTGGGAATCACGAGTCAATCATGGGGGAAACACGTGTCAATCACGTGGGAATCACGTGGGAATCACGTGGGAATCACGTGGGAATCACGGCGGAATCTCGTGCCTATCACGTGGGAATCACGTGGGAATCACGTGTCAATCACGTGGGAATCACGGCGGAATCTCGTGCCTATCACGTGGGAATCACGTGGGAATCACGTGTCAATCACGGGGGAATCACGTGTGAATCACGTGTCAATCACGTGGGAATCACATGGGAATCATGTGGGAATCACGTGGGAATCACCTGTCAATCATGTGGGAATCACGTGGGAATCACGTGTCAATCACGTGGGAATCACGGCGGAATCTCGTGCCAATCACGTGGGAATCACGTGGGAATCACGTGGGAATCACGTGGGAATTACGTGGGAATCACGTGTCAATCACGTGGGAATCACGTGGGAATCACGTGACAATCATTTGGGAATCACGTGGGAATCAGGTGTCAATCACGTGGGAATCACGTGGGAATCACGTGGGAATCACGTGGCAATTACATGTCAATCACGTGGAAATCACGTGTCAATCACGTGGGAAGCACGTGGGAAGCACGTGGGAATCCCTTGTCAATCACGTGGAAATCACATGGGAATCGCGTGAGAATCACGTGGGAATCATGTGTCAATCACGTGGGAATCACGGGGGAATCACGTGTCAACCACGTGGGAATCACGTGGGAATCACGTGGGAATCACGTGTCAATCACTTGGGAATCACATGGGAATCACGTGAGAATCACGTGGGAATCAAGTGTCAATCACGGGGGAATCACGTGGGAATCACGTGAGAATCTCGTGTCATTCACGTGGGAATCATGTGTCAATCACGTTGGATTCACGTGGGAATCACGTGGGTGTCATGGGTTAATCACGTGGAAACACGTGGGAATCACTTGGGAATCACGTGTCAATCACATGGGAATCACGTGGGAATCACGTGTCAATCACGTGGGAATCATTTGGGAATCACGTATCAATCACTTGGGAATCACGTGGGAATCACGTGGGAATCACGTAGGAATCACATGGGAATCACGTGGGAATCACGTGTCAATCACTTTGGAATCACATGGGAATCACGTGAGAATCACGTGTCAATCACGTGGGATTCACGTGGGAATCACGTGAGAATCTCGTGTCATTCACGTGGGAATCACGTGTCAATCACGTTGGATTCACGTGGGAATCACGTGGGTGTCATGGGTCAATCACGTGGAAACACGTGGAAATCAAGTGGGAATCACGTGTCAATCACATGGGAATCACGTGGGAATCACGTGTCAATCACGTGGGAATCACTTGGGAATCACGTATCAATCACTTGGGAATCACGTGGGAATCACGTGGGAATCACGTGTCAATCATGTGAATCAGGTGGAAATCACATTTAATCAAGTGGAAATCACGTGGGAATCTCGTGTCAATCAAGTTGGAATCACGTGGGAATGACGTGTCAATCACGTGGGCATCACGTGGGAATCATTTGGAAATCACGTGTCAATCACGTTGGAATCACATGGGAATCACGTGGGAATCACGTGGGAATCACGTGGGAATCACGTGTCAATCACGTGGGAATCATGTGGGAATCACGTGGGTATCACGTGTCAATCATGTGGGAGTCCGTAGGAGTCACGTGGGAATCACATGGGAATCACGTGGTAATCACGTGGGAATCACGTTTGAATCACATGTCAATATCGTGGGAATAATGTGGGAATCACGTGTCAACCATGATGGAATTACGTGTGAATGACGTGGGAATCACGTGTCAATCACGTGGAAATCATGTGGGAATCAAGAGGTAATCACGCCTCAATCACGTGGGAATCACGTGGGAGTTACGTGGGAATCACATGGGAATCACGTGGGGATCACGTGGGAATCACGTGGGAATCACGTGTCAATCACGTGGGAATCACGTGGGAATCACGTGGGTATCACGTGTCAATCATGTGGGAGTCCGTAGGAGTCACGTGGGAATCACATGGGAATCACGTGGTAATCACGTGGGAATCACGTTGGAATCACGTGTCAATCACGTGAATCAGGTGGAAATCACATTTAATCACGTGGAAATCACGTGGGAATCTCGTGTCAATCAAGTTGGAATCACGTGGGAATGACGTGTCAATCACGTGGGCATCACGTGGGAATCATTTGGAAATCACGTGTCAATCACGTTGGAATCACATGGGAATCACGTGTGAATCACGTGGGAATCACGTGGGAATCACGTGTCAATCACGTGGGAATCACGTGGGAATCACGTGGGTATCACGTGTCAATCATGTGGGAGTCCGTAGGAGTCACGTGGGAATCACATGGGAATCACGTGGTAATCACGTGGGAATCACGTTGGAATCACATGTCAATATCGTGGGAATCCTGTGGGAATCACGTGTCAATCATGATGGAATTATGTGTGAATAACGTGGGAATCACGTGTCAATCACGTGGGAATCATGTGGGAATCAAGAGGTAATCACGCCTCAATCACGTGGGAATCACGTGGGAGTTATGTGGGAATCACATGGGAATCACGTGGTAATCACGTGGGAATCACGTTGGAATCACATGTCAATATCGTGGGAATCATGTGGGAATCACGTGTCAATCATGATGGAATTATGTGTGAATAACGTGGGAATCACGTGTCAATCACGTGGGAATCATGTGGGAATCACGTGTCAATCACGTGGGCATCACGTGGGAATCATTTGGGAATCACGTGGGAATCACGTGGGAGTCACGTGGTAATCACGTGGGAATCACGTTGGAATCACATGTCAATATCGTGGGAATCATGTGGGAATCACGTGTCAATCATGATGGAATTACGTGTGAATAACATGGGAATAACGTGTCAATCAAGTGGGAATCACGTGGCAGTCACGTGTCAATCACGTGGGAATCACGTGGGAATCATTTGGGAATCACGTGGGAATCACGTGGGAATCACGTGTCAATCACGTGGGAATCACGTGGCAATCACGTGTGAATGACATGTCAATCCCGTGAGAATCATGTTGGAATAAGGTGGGAATCACATGTCAATCACCTGGGAATCACGTGGGATTCACGTGGGAATCACGTGTCAATCACGTGTCAATCATGTGAGAATCAAGTTGCAATCACCTGGAAAATACGTGTCAATCACGTGGGAATCACGTGGGAATCACGTGTCAATCACTTTGGAATCACGTGGGAATCATATGGGAATCACGTGTCAAGCACGTGGGAATCACATGTCAATTACGTGGGAATCACATTGGAGTCACGTGGGAATCATGTGGGAATCACGTGTAAATCACGTGGGAATCACGTGTGAATCACGTGTCAATCCCGTGGGAATCACGTGGGAATCACGTGGGAATCATGCGTCAATCACGTGGGAATCACATGGCAGTCACGTGGTAATAACATGGGAATCACGTGGTAATCACGTAGGAATCATGTGGGAATAACGTGTCAATCACGTGGGAATCATATGGTAATCACTTGTCAATCACGAGGGAATCAGGTAGGAATCACGTGTCAATCACGTGGGCATCACATGCGTATCACACGGGAATCATTTGGGAATCACTTTTCAATCACGTTGGAATCACGTGGGAATCAATTTTGAATCACGTGGGAATCACGTGTCAATCACGTGGGAATCACGTGGGAATCACGTGTGTTCACGTGGGAATCACGTGACAATTATTTGGGAATCACGTGGGAATCACGTGTCAATCACGTGGGAATCACGTGGGAATCACGAGGAAATCACGTAGGAATCACACGGGAATCACGTGTCAATCACGATGGAATCACGTGGCACTCACGTTTCATTCACGTGGGAATCACATGTGAATCACGTGAGAATCTCGAGGACCTCACGTGTCAATCACGTGGGTATCACGTGGGAATCACGTAGGAATCACCTGTGAATCATGTAGGAATCACGTGGTAATCACGTGTCAATCACGTGGGAATCACGTCGGAGTCACGTGGGAATCACGTGTCAATCACGTGGGAATCATGTGGGAGTCACGTGTCAATCACGTGGGAATCACGTTGGAATCACGTGGGAATCACTTGGGAATCACGAGTCAATCACGTGTCAATCACGTGGGAATCACGTGGGAATCACGTGGGAATCATGTGTCAATGGCATGGAAATCATGTGGGAATCACGTGGGAATCACTTGGGAATCACATGTCAATCATGTGCGAATCACATGGGAATCATGTTTGAATCACGTGTCAATCTTGTGGGAATCACGTGTCATTCACGTGGAAATTACGTGGGAATCACGTGTCAATCACGTGGGAAACCCGTGTGAATCACGTGTCAATCACGTGGGAATCACTTGGGAATCACATGGGAATCGCGTGTCAATCACGTGGGAATCACGTGGGAATCACATGTCAATCACGTGGGAATCACGTGTCAATAACGTGGAAATCACATGGGAGTCACGTGGGAATTACGTGGGAATCACGTGGAAATTACGTAGGAATCACGTGGGAATAACGTGTCAATCACGTGGGTATCATGTGGGAATCACGTGTCAATCACGTGGGAATCACGTGTCAATCACGTGGGAATCATGTGGGAATGACGTGTCAATCACGTGGGCATCACGTGGGAATCACGTGGGAATCACTTGTGAATCACGTGGGAATCACATGGGAATCACGTGTCAATCACGTGGGAATCACGTGGTAATCATGTGGGAATCAAGTTGGAATCCCGTGTCAATATCGTGGGAATCATGTGGGAACCACGTGTCAATCACGATGGAATTATGTGTGAATCACGTGGGAATCACGTGTCAATCATGTGGGAATCATGAGGGAATCACGTGTCAATCACGTGAGCATCACGAGGGCATCACGTGGGAATCATTTGGGAATCACGTGGGAATCACGGTGGAATCACGTGGGAATCACGTGTCAATCACGTGGGAATCACATGGCAATCACGTGGGAATGACATGGCAATCCCGTGGGAATCACGTGGGAATAAGGTGGGAATCACGTGTCAATAACGTGGGAATCACGTTGGAGTCACGTGGGAATCACGTGGGAATCACATGTCAATCACGGGGGAATCACGTGTGAATCACGTGTGAATCACGTGTCAGTCACGTGGGAATCACGTGGGAATCATGTGGGAATCATGTGGGAATCACGTATCAATCATGTGGGAATCACGTGGGAATCACGTGTCAATCACGTTGGAATCACGTGGGAACAACGTCGGAATCTCGTGCCAATCACGTGGGAATCACGTGGGAATCACGTGGGAATCACGTGGGAATCACGTGGGAATTACGTGGGAATCACGTGTCAATCACGTGGGAATCACGTGGGAATCACGTGGGAATCACGTGACAATCATTTGGGAACCACGTGGGAATCACGTGTCAATCACGTGGGAATCACGTGGGAATCACGTGGGAATCACGTGTCAATCACGTGTCAATCACGTGGGAATCACGTGGGAATCACGTGGGAATCCCGAGTCAATCACGGGGGAATCACGTGGGAATCACGTGGGAATCACGTGTCATTCACGTGGGAATCACGTGGGAATCACGAGTCAATCACGAGGGAGTCACGTGGGAATCACGTGTCAATCACGTGTCAATCACGTGGGAATCAAGTGGAAATCATGCATCAATCACGTGTCAATCACGTGGGAATCTCGGGGGAATCTCGTGGGAATCACGTGTCAATCACGTGGGAATAACGTGGGAAACACGTGTCAATCACTTGGGAATCACATGTGTATCACGTGATAATCACGTGGGAATCACGTGTAATTCACGTGGCAATCACGTGAGAATTACGTGGGAATCACGTGGGAATCAAGTGTCAATCACGTGGGAATCACGTGGAAAAAACTTGGGAATCACGTGTCAATCACGTGGGAATCACGAGGGAATCACGTGGGAATCATGTGGGAATCACGAGGGAATCACGTGTCAATCACGTGGGAATCATGTGGGAATTACGTGGGAATCACGTGTGGATCACGTGAAAATCATTTGGGAATCACGTCGGAATCACGTGTCGATCACGTGGGAATCACGTGGAAAAAACTTGGGAATCACGTGTCAATCACGTGGGAATCATGAGGGAATCACGTGTCAATCACGTGAGCATCACGAGGGCATCACGTGGGAATCATTTGGGAATCACGTGGGAATCACGGTGGAATCACGTGGGAATCACGTGTCAATCACGTGGGAATCACATGGCAATCACGTGGGAATGACATGGCAATCCCGTGGGAATCACGTGGGAATAAGGTGGGAATCACGTGTCAATAACGTGGGAATCACGTTGGAGTCACGTGGGAATCACGTGGGAATCACTTGTCAATCACGTGGGAATCACGTGGGAATCACGTGTCAATCCCGTGGGAATCACGTGGGAATCACGTAGGAATCAGGTGGGAATCACGTGGGAATCATGCGTCTATCACGTGGGAATCACGTGGGAGTCACGTGGGAATCATGTGCGAGTCAATTAGGAATCACGTGGGAAGCACGTGCGAATCACGTGTCAATCACTTGGGAATCACATGGGAATCACGTGATAATCACGTGGGAATCACGTGTCAATCACGTGGGAATCACGTGAGAATCACATGGGAATCACGTGTCAATCATGTGGGAAGCACGTGGGAATCACGTGGGAATCACGTGTCAATCACCTGGGAATCACGTGTCAATCACGTGGGAATCACGTGGGAATCATGCGTCAATCACGTGGGAATCAAGTGGGAGTCAAGTAGAATCACGTGGGAATCACGTGGGTATCACGTGTCCATCACGTGGGAGTCATGTGGGAATCACGTGTCAATCACGTGGGAATCACGTGGGAATAAGGTGGGAATCACGTGTCAATCACGTGGGAATCTCGTGGGAATCACGTGGGATTCACGTGGGAATCACGTGTTAATGACGTGTCAATCATGTGAGAATCAAGTGGGAATCACGTGGAAATCACGTGTCAATCACGTGGGAATCACGTGGGCATCACGTGTCTATCACGTTGGAATCACGTGGGAATCACATGTCAATTACGTGGGAGTCACGTTGGAGTCACGTGGGAATCATGTGGGAATCACGTGTCAATCACGTGGGAATCACATGTCAATTACGTGGGAGTCACGTTGGAGTCACGTGGGAGTCACGAGGGAATCACGTATCAATCACGTGGGAATCACGTGGGAATCACGTGTCAATCCCATGGGAATCACGGGGGAATCTCGTAGGAATCACGTGGGAATCACGTGGGAATCATGCGTCAATCACGTGGGAATCACAGGGGAGTCACGTGGGAATAACGTGGGAATCACGTGGTAATCACGTAGGAATCAAGTGGGAATAACATGTCAATCACGTGGGAATCATGTGGGAATCACATGCCAATCACGAGGGAATCACGAAGGAATCACGTGTCAATCACGTGGGCATCACATGGGTATCACACGGGAATCATTTGGGAATCACTTGTCAATCACGTTGGAATCACGTGGGAATCACTTTTGAATCACGTGGGAATCACGTGTCAATCACGTGGGAAACATGTTTCAATCCCGTCGGAATCAGGTGGGAATCATGTGGGAATCACGTGGGAATCACGTGTCAATCACTTCGGAATCACGTGTCAATCAAGTGGGAATCACGTGTAAATCACGTGGGAATCACGTGTAAATCACAAGGGAATCACGTGTCAATCACTTGTCAATCACGTGGGAATCACGTGGGAATCACGTGTCAATCACGTGGGAATCACGAGGGCATCACGTGGGAATCATTTGGGAATCACGTGGGAATCACGGTGGAATCACGTGGGAATCACGTGTCAATCACGTGGGAATCACATGGCAATCACGTGGGAATGACATGGCAATCCCTTGGGAATCACGTGGGAATAAGGTGGGAATCACGTGTCAATAACGTGGGAATCACGTTGGAGTCACGTGGGAATCACGTGAGAATCACTTGTCAATCACGTGGGAATCACGTGGGAATCACGTGTCAATCCCGTGGGAATCACGTGGGAATCACGTAGGAATCAGGTGGGAATCACGTGGGAATCATGCGTCTATCACGTGGGAATCACATGGGAGTCACGTGGGAATCACGTGGGAGTCAATTAGAAATCACATGGGAAGCACGTGCGAATCACGTGTCAATCACTTGGGAATCACATGGGAATCACGTGATAATCACGTGGGAATCACGTGTCAATCACGTGGGAATCACGTGAGAATCACATGGGAATCACGTGTCAATCATGTGGGAAGCACGTGGGAATCACGTGGGAATCACGTGTCAATCACCTGGGAATCACGTGTCAATCACGTGGGAATCACGTGGGAATCATGCGTCAATCACGTGGGAATCAAGTGGGAGTCAAGTAGAATCACGTGGGAATCACGTGGGAATCACGTGGGTATCACGTGTCCATCACGTGGGAGTCATGTGGGAATCACGTGTCAATCACGTGGGAATCACGTGGGAATAAGGTGGGAATCACGTGTCAATCACGTGGGAATCACGTGGGAATCACGTGGGATTCACGTGGGAATCACGTGTTAATGACGTGTCAATCATGTGAGAATCAAGTGGGAATCACGTGGAAATCACGTGTCAATCACGTGGGAATCACGTGGGCATCACGTGTCTATCACGTTGGAATCACGTGGGAATCACATGTCAATTACGTGGGAGTCACGTTGGAGTCACGTTGGAATCACGTGGGAATCACGTTTCAATCACGTGGGAATCACATGTCAATTACGTGGGAGTCACGTTGGAGTCACGTGGGAGTCACGAGGGAATCACGTATCAATCTCGTGGGAATCACGTGGGAATCACGTGTCAATCCCATGGGAATCACGGGGGAATCTCGTAGGAATCACGTGGGAATCACGTGGGAATCATGCGTCAATCACGTGGGAATCACAGGGGAGTCACGTGGGAATAACGTGGGAATCACGTGGTAATCACGTAGGAATCACGTGGGAATAACATGTCAATCACGTGGGAATCATGTGGGAATCACATGCCAATCACGAGGGAATCACGAAGGAATCACGTGTCAATCACGTGGGCATCACATGGGTATCACACGGGAATCACTTGGGAATCACTTGTCAATCACGTTGGAATCACGTGGGAATCACTTTTGAATCACGTGGGAATCACGTGTCAATCACGTGGGAAACATGTTTCAATCCCGTCGGAATCAGGTGGGAATCATGTGGGAATCACGTGGGAATCACGTGTCAATCACTTCGGAATCACGTGTCAATCAAGTGGGAATCACGTGTAAATCACGTGGGAATCACGTGTAAATCACAAGGGAATCACGTGTCAATCACTTGTCAATCACGTGGGAATCACGTGGGAATCACGTGTTAATCACGTGGGAATCACGTGTCAATCACGAGGGAATCACATGGGAATCACGTGGGAATCACGTGGGAATCACGTGTCAATCACGTGGGAATCACGTGGGAATCACGTGTCAATTACGTGGGAATCACGTGGGAATCACGTGGGTATCACGTGTCAATCATGTGGGAGTCCGTAGGAGTCACGTGGGAATCACATGGGAATCACGTGGTAATCACGTGGGAATCACGTTGGAATCACATGTCAATATCGTGGGAATCATGTGGGAATCACGTGTCAATCATGATGGAATTACGTGTGAATAACGTGGGAATCACGTGTCAATCACGTGGGAATCATGTGGGAATCAAGAGGTAATCATGCCTCAATCACGTGGGAATCACGTGGGAGTTACGTGGGAATCACATGGGAATCACGTGGTAATCACGTGGGAATCACGTTGGAATCACATATCAATATCGTGGGAATCATGTGGGAATCACGTGTCAATCATGATGGAATTATGTGTGAATAACGTGGGAATCACGTGTCAATCACGTGGGAATCATGTGGGAATCACCTGTCAATCACGTGGGAATCACGTGGGAATCACGTGGGAATCACGTGGGAATCCCGAGTCAATCACGGGGGAATCACGTGGGAATCACGTGGGAATCACGTGTCAATCACGTGGGAATCTCGTGGGAATCACGTGTCAATCACGTGGGAATAACGTGGGAATCACCTGTCAATCACTTGGGAATCATGTGGGAATCACGTGTCAATCACGTGGGAATCACGTGGGAATAACGTGGGAATCACGTGTCAATCAGGAGGGAATCACGTGGGAATCACGTGGGAATCACGTGTTAATCACGTGGGAATCACGTGGGAATAACGTGGGAATCACGTGTCAATCAGGAGGGAATCACGTGGGAATCACGTGGGAATCACGTGTCAATCACGTGGGAATCAAGTGGGAATAACGTGGGTATCACGTGTCAATGAGGTGGGAATCAAATTGGAATCATGTGGGAATCACGTGTCAATCACGTGGGAATCATGTGGGAATTACGTGACAATCACGAGTTAATCACGTGGGAATCACGTGGAAATCACATTAAATCACGTGGGCATCACGTGGGCATCACATGGGAATAATTTAGGAATCACGTGGGAATCACGTGTGAATCACGTTGGAATCATGCGTCAATCACGTGGGAATCACATGGGAGTCACGTGGGATTCACGTGGTTATCACGTTACAATCATGTGGGAATTACGTGTCAATCATGTGGGAATCACGTAGGAATCACGTGTCATTCATGTGGGAAACACGTGGGAATCACATGGGAATCACGTGGTAGTCACATCTCAATCACGTGTGAATCACGAGGGAATCACGTGTCAATCATGTGGGAATCCCTTGGGAATCACAGGGTAATCACCTGTCATTCACGTGGGAATCATGTGGGCATCACGTGGGAATCATGTGGGAATCAGGTGTCAATCACGTGGGAATCACTTGGGAAACAAGTGGGAATCACGTGTCAATCACTTGGGAATCACGGGACAATCATGTGGGAATCACGTGGAATCATGCATCAATAATGTGGAATCACGTGGGAATCACGTGGGAATCACGTGGGAATCACGTGGGAATCACGAGTCAATCACGTGGGAATCACGTGGGAATCACGGCTAATTCACATGGATATCAAATGGGAATCTCGTGTCAATCAAGTTGGAATCACGTAGGAATGACGTGTCAATCACGTGGGCGTCATGTGGGAATCGTTTGGGAATCACGTGTGAATCACATGGGAATCACGAGGGAATGAGGTGTCAATCACGTGGGAATCACGTGGGAATCATGTGGGAATCACGTGTCAATCACGTAGGAATCACGTATCAATCACATGGGAATCACTTGGGAATCACGTGCCAATCACGTGTCAATCACGTGGGAATCACGTGTCAATCACGTGGGAGTCACGTGGATATCACGTGGGAATCCCGTGGAAATCACGGGGGAATCACGTGTCAATCACGAGGGAATCACGTGGGAATCACGTGGGAATCACGTGGGAATCACGTGTCAATCACGTGGGAATCAAGTGGGAATCACGTGTAAATCACGTGGGAATCACGTGTCAATCATGTGTCAATCACGTGGTAATCACGTGGGAATCATGTGGGATCACGTGGGAATCACGTGACAATCATTTGTGAATCACGTGGTAATCACGTGTAAATCACGTGGGAATCACGTGGGAATCACAAGGAAATCACGTGTCATTCACGTGGGAATCACGTGTCAATCACGATGGAATCACTTGGGAATCACGTGTCATTCACGGGGGAATCACGTGGTAATCACGTGTAAATCACGTGGGAATCACGTAGGAATCACAAGGAAATCACGTGTCAATCACAAGGAAATCACGTGTCAATCACGTGGGAAACACGTGTCAATCACTTGGGAATCACGTGGGAATCACGTGTCAATCACGGGGGAATCACGTGAGAATCACGTGTGAATCACGTGTCAATCACGTGGGAATCACGTGGGAATCACGTGGGAATCACGTGGGAATCACGTGGGAATTACGTGGGAATCACGTGGGAATGACGTGGGAATCACGTGGGAATCACGTGACAATCATTTGGGAATCACGTGGGAATCACGTGGGAATTACGTGGGAATCACGTGGGAATTACGTGGGAATCACGTGGGAATCACGTGTCAATCACGTGTCAATCACGTGGGAATCACGTGGGAATCACGTGGGAATCCCGAGTCAATCACGGGGGAATCACGTGGGAATCACGTGGGAATCACGTGGGAATCCCGAGTCAATCACGGGGGAATCACGTGGGAATCACGTGGGAATCACGTGTCAATCATGTGGGAATCTCGTGGGAATCACGTGTCAATCACGTGGGAATAACGTGGAAATCACGTGTCAATCACTTGGGAATCATGTGGGCATCACGTGGAAAGCACGTGGAAAACACGTGTCAATCACTTGGGAATCACATGGGTATGACGTGATAATCACGTGGGAATCAAGTGTAATTCACGTGGCAATCACGTGAGAATTACGTGGGAATCACGTGGGAATCACGTTTCAATCACATGGGAATCACGTGGGAATCATGCGTCCATCACGTGGGAATCACGTGGGAATCACGTGGGAATCACGTGTCAATCACGTGGGAATCACGTGGGAATAACGTGGGAATCACGTGTCAATCAGGAGGGAATCACGTGGGAATCACGTGGGAATCACGTGTCAATCACGTGGGAATCAAGTGGGAATAACGTGGGTATCACGTGTCAATGAGGTGGGAATCAAATGGGAATCACGTGGGAATCACGTGTCAATCACGTGGGAATCATGTGGGAATTAGGTGACAATCACGAGTTAACAACGTGGGAATCACGTGGAAATCACATTAAATCACGTGGGCATCACGTGGGCATCACATGGGAATCATTTAGGAATCACGTGGTAATCACGTGTGAATCACGTTGGAATCATGCGTCAATCACGTGGGAATCACATGGGAGTCACTTGGGATTCACGTGGTAATCACGTTACAATCATGAGGGAATTACGTGTCAATCATGTGGGAATCACGTAGGAATCACGTGTCATTCATGTGGGAAACACGTGGGAATCACATGGGAATCACGTGGTAGTCACATCTCAATCACGTGTGAATCACGAGGGAATCACGTGTCAATCACATGGGAATCACCTGGGAATCACAGGGTAATCACCTGTCATTCACGTGGGAATCATGTGGGCATCACGTAGGAATCATGTGGGAATCAGGTGTCAATCACGTGGGAATCACTTGGGAAACATGTGGGAATCACGTGTCAATCACTTGGGAATCACGGGTCAATCATGTGGGAATCACGTGGAATCAGGCATCAATAATGTGGGAATCACGTGGGAATCACGTGGGAATCACGTGGGAATCACGTGGGAATCACGAGTCAATCACGTGGGAATCACGTGGGAATCACGGCTAATTCACATGGATATCAAATGGGAATCTCGTGTCAATCAAGTTGGAATCACGTAGGAATGACGTGTCAATCACGTGGGCGTCACGTGGGAATCGTTTGGGAATCACGTGGGAACCACGTGGGAATCACGAGGGAATGAGGTGTCAATCACGTGGGAATCACGTGGGAATCATGTGGGAATGACGTGTCAATCCCATGGGTATCACATGGGAATCACGTGGGAATCATGTGGGAATCACGTGTCAATCACATAGGAATCACGTATCAATCACGTGGGAATCACTTGGGAATCACGTGCCAATCACGAGTCAATCACGTGGGAATCACGTGGGAATCACGTGTCAATCACGTGGGAGTCTCGTGGATATCACGTGGGAATCCCGTGGAAATCACGGGGGAATCACGTGTCAATCACGAGGGAATCACGTGTGAATCACGTGGGAATCAAGTGGGAATCACGTGTAAATCACGTGGGAATCACGTGGGAATCACGTGTCAATCATGTGTCAATCACGTGGGAATCACGTGTCAATATGTGTCAATCACGTGGTAATCACGTGGGAATCACGTGGGACCACGTGGGAATCACGTGACAATCATTTGTGAATCACGTGGTAATCACGTGTAAATCACGTGGGAATCACGTGGGAATCACAAGGAAATCACGTGGCATTCACGTGGGAATCACGTGTCAATCACGATGGAATCACTTGGGAATCACGTGTCAATCACGGGGGAATCACGTGGTAATCACGTGTAAATCACGTGGGAATCACGTGGGAATCACAAGGAAATCACGTGTCAATCACAAGGAAATCACGTGTCAATCACGTGGGAAACACGTGTCAATCACTTGGGAATCACGTGGGAATCACGTGTCAATCACGGGGGAATCACGTGTGAATCACGTGTGGATCACGTGTCAATCACGTGGGAATCACGTGGGAATCATGTGGGAATCACGTGGGAATCACGTGTCAATCATGTGGGAATCACGTGGGAATCACGTGTCAATCAGGTGGGAATCAAGTGGGAATCAGGTCGGAATCTCGTGCCAATCACGTGGGAATCACGTGGGAATCACGTGGGAATCACGTGGGAATCACGTGGGAATCACGTGACAAACATTTGGGAATCACGTGGGAATCAGTTGTCAATCACGTGGGAATCACGTGGGAATCACGTGGGAATCACGTGTCAATCACGTGTCAATCATGTGGGAATCACGTGGGAATCACATGGGAATCCCGAGTCAATCACGGGGGAATCACGTGGGAATCACGTGGGAATCACGTGGGAATCACGAGTCAATCACGAGGGAGTCACGTGGGAATCACGTGGGAATCCCGTGGAAATCACGTGGGAATCACTTGTCAATCACGAGTGAATCACGTGGGAATCACGTGTCAATCACGTGTCAATCACGTGGGAATCAACTGGACATCATGCATCAATCACGTGTCAATCACGTGGGAATCTCGGGGGAATAACGTGGGAATCACGTGTCAATCACTTGGGAATCACGTGGGAATCACGTGGAAAGCACGTGGGAAACACGTGTCAATCACTTGGGAATCACATGTGTATCACGTGATAATCACGTGGGAATCACGTGTAATTCACGTGGCAATCACGTGAGAATTACGTGGGAATCACGTGGGAATCAAGTGTCAATCACGTGGGAATCACGTGGGAAAAACTTGGGAATCACGTGTGAATCACTTGGGAATCACGAGGGAATCACGTGGGAATCATGTGGGAATCACGAGTGAATCACGTGTCAATCACGTGGTAATCATGTGGGAATTACGTGGGAATCACGTGTGGATCACGTGACAATCATTTGGGAATCACGTCGGAATCATGTGTCAATCATGTGGGAATCACTTGGGAATCACGTGTCAATCACGTGGGAATCATGTGGGAATTACGTGTCAATCATGTGGGAATCACGTTGGAATCATCTGGGAATCACGTGGGAATGACGTGAAAATCATTAGGGAATGACGTGGGAATCACGTGTCAATCACGGGGGAATCACGTGTGAATCACGTGTGAATCACGTGTCAATCACGTGGGAATCACGTGGGAATCATGTGAGAATCACGTGGGAATCACCTGTCAATCATGTGGGAATCACGTGGGAATCACGTGTCAATCACGTGGGAATCATGGCGGAATCTCGTGCCAATCACGTGGGAATCACGTGGGAGTCACGTGGGAATTACGTGGGAATCACGTGTCAATCACGTGGGAATCACGTGGGAATCACGTGACAATCATTTGGGAATCACGTGGGAATCAGGTGTCAATCACGTGGGAATCACGTGGGAATCACGTGGGAATCACGTGGGAATCACGTGTCAATCACGCGTCAATCACGTGGGAATCACGTGGGAATCTCGTGGGAATCCCGAGTCAATCACGTGGGAATCACGTGGGAATCACGTGGGAATCACGTATCATTCACGTGGGAATCACGTGGGAATCACGATTCAATCACGAGGGAGTCACGTGGGAATCACGTGGGAATCCCGTGGAAATCACGTGGGAATCACTTGTCAATCACGAGGGAATCTCGTGGGAATCACGTGTCAATCACGTGGGAATCACGTGGGAATCAAGTGGGAATCATGCTTCAATCTCGTGTGAATCACATGGGAGTCAAGTTGGAATAATGTGGGAATCACGTGGTAATCACGTGGGAATCAAGTGGTAATCACGTGTCAATCACGAGGGAATCATGAGGTAATCACGTTGGAATCACGAGTCAATCACTTGGGAATCACTTGGGAATCACGTAGGAATCACGTATCATTCACGTGGGAATCACGTATCAATCACGTGGGAATCACGTGGGAATCATGTGGGAATTACATGTCAATCATGTGGGAATCACGTGGGAATCACGTGTCAATCATGTGGGAATCACTTGGGAATCACATATCAATCACGTGGGAATCACGTGGGAATCACATTTAATCACGTGGAAATCACATGGGAATCTCGTGGGAATGACGTGTCAATCGCGTGGGCATCACGTGGGAATCATTTGGGAATCATGTGTCAATCACGTTGGAATCATATGGGAATCACGTGGGTATCACGTGGGAATAACGTGTCAATCACGTGGGAATCACGTGGGAATCACGTGGAAATCACGTGGAAATCACATGGTAATCTCGTGGGAATGACGTGTCAATCAAGTGGGAATCACGAAGGAATCACATGTAAATCACGTGGGAATCACGTGGGAATCACGTGTCAATCACGTGGGAATCATGTGGGAATCACGTGGGAATGACGTGAGAATCACGTGACAATCATTTGGGAATCACCTGGAAATCACGTGTTAATCACGTGGGAATCACGGGTCAATCATGTGGGAATCACGTGGAATCATGCATCAATAATGTGGGAATCACGTGGGAATCACGAGTCAATCACGTGTGAATCACGTGGGAATCACGGCTAATTCACATGGATATCAAATGGGAATATCGTGTCAATCAAGTTGGAATCACGAAGGAATGACGTGTCAATCACGTGGGCGTCACGTGGGAATCGTTTGGGAATCACGTGGGAATCACGTGGGAATCACGAGGGAATGAGGTGTCAATCACGTGGGAATCACGTGGGAATCATGTGGGAATCACGTGTCAATCACGTAGGAATCACGTATCAAACACGTGGGAATCACTTGGGAATCACGTGCCAATCACGAGTCAATCACGTGGGAATCACGTGGGAATCACGTGTCAATCACGTGGGAGTCACGTGGATATCACGTGGGCATCCCGTGGAAATCACGGGGGAATCACGTGTCAATCACGAGGGAATGACGTGGGAATCACGTGGGAATCACGTGTAAATCACGTGGGAATCAAGTGGGAATCACGTGTAAATCACGTGGGAATCACGTGGGAATCACGTGTCAATCATGTGTCAATCACGTGGTAATCACGTGGGAATCACGTGGGATCACGTGGGAATCACGTGACAATCATTTGTGAATCACGTGGTAATCACGTGTAAATCACGTGGGAATCACGTGGGAATCACAAGGAAATCACGTGTCATTCACGTGGGAATCACGTGTCAATCACGATGGAATCACTTGGGAATCACGTGTCAATCACGGGGGAATCACGGGGTAATCACGTGTAAATCACGTGGGAATCACAAGGAAATCACGTGTCAATCACAAGGAAATCACGTGTCAATCACGTGGGAAACACGTGTCAATCACTTGGGAATCACGTGGGAATCACGTGTCAATCACGGGGGAATCACGTGTGAATCACGTGTGAATCACGTGTCAATCACGTGGGAATCACGTGGGAATCATGTGGGAATCACGTGGGAATCACGTGTCAATCATGTGGGAATCACGTGGGAATCAAGTGTCAATCACGTGGGAATCACGTGGGAATCACGTCGGAATCTCGTGCCAATCACGTGGGAATCACGTGGGAATCACGTGGGAATCACGTGGAAATCACGTGGGAATTACGTGGGAATCACGTGTCAATCACGTGGGAATCACGTGGGAATCACGTGGGAATCACGTGGCAATCATTTGGGAATCACGTGGGAATCAGGTGTCAATCACGTGGGAATCACGTGGGAATCACGTGGGAATCACGTGTCAATCACGTGGGAATCACGTGGGAATCACGTGGGAATCCCGAGTCAATCACGGGGGAATCACGTGGGAATCACGTGGGAATCACGTGGGTATCCCGAGTCAATCACAGGGGAATCACGTGTCAATCACGTGGGAATAACGTGGGAATCACCTGTCAATCACTTGGGAATCATGTGGGAATCACGTGGAAAGCACGTGGAAAACACGTGTCAATCACTTGGGAATCACATGGGTATCACGTGATAATCACGTGGGAATCAAGTGTAATTCACGTGACAATCACGTGAGAATTATGTGGGAATCACGTGGGAATCACGTTTCAATCACATGGGAATCACGAGGGAATCATGCGTCAATCACGTGGGAATCACGTGGGAATCACGTGGGAATCACGTGTCAATCACGTGGGAATCACGTGGGAATAACGTGGGAATCACGTGTCAATCAGGAGGGAATCACGTGGGAATCACGTGGGAATCACGTGTCAATCACGTGGGAATCAAGTGGGAATAACGTGGGTATCACGTGTCAATGAGGTGGGAATCAAATGGGAATCACGTGGGAATCACGTGTCAATCACGTGGGAATCATGTGGGAATTACGTGACAATCACGAGTTAATCACGTGGGAATCACGTGGAAATCACATTAAATCACGTGGGTATCACGTGGGCATCACATGGGAATCTTTTAGGAATGACGTGGGAATCACGTGTGAATCACGTTGGAATCATGCGTCAATCACGTGGGAGTCACATGGGAGTCACGTGGGATTAACGTGGTAATCACGTTACAATCATGTGGGAATTACGTGTCAATCATGTGGGAATCACGTAGGAATCACGTGTCATTCATGTGGGAAACACGTGGGAATCACATGGGAATCACGTGGTAGTCACATCTCAATCACGTGTGAATCACGAGGGAATCACGTGTCAGTCATGTGGGAATCACTTGGGAATCACAGGGTAATCACCTGTCATTCACGTGGGAATCATGTGGGCATCACGTGGGAATCATGTGGGAATCAGGTGTCAATCACGTGGGAATCACTTGGGAAACAAGTGGGAATCACGTGTCAATCACTTGGGAATCACGGGACAATCATGTGGGAATCACGTGGAATCATGCATCAATAATGTGGAATCACGTGGGAATCACGTGGGAATCACGTGGGAATCACGTGGGAATCACGAGTCAATCACGTGGGAATCACGTGGGAATCACGGCTAATTCACATGGATATCAAATGGGAATCTCGTGTCAATTAGTTGGAATCACGTAGGAATGACGTGTCAATCACGTGGGCGTCACGTGGGAATCGTTTGGGAATCACGTGGGAATCACGTGGGAATCACCAGGGAATGAGGTGTCAATCACGTGGGAATCACGTGGGAATCATGTGGGAATGACGTGTCAATCCCATGGGTATCATATGGGAATCACGTGGGAATCATGTGGGAATCACGTGTCAATCACGTAGGAATCACGTATCAATCACATGGGAATCACTTGGGAATCACGTGCCAATCACGAGTCAATCACGTGGGAATCACGTGTCAATCACGTGGGAGTTACGTGGATATCACGTGGGAATCCCGTGGAAATCACGGGGGAATCACGTGTCAATCACGAGGGAATCACGTGGGAATCACGTGGGAATCACGTAGGAATCAAGTGGGAATCACGTGGGAATCACGTGGGAATCACGTGTCAATCATGTGTCAATCACGTGGTAATCACGTGGGAATCACGTGGGATCACGTGGGAATCACGTTACAATCATTTGTGAATCACGTGGTAATCACGTGTAAATCACGTGGGAATCACGTGGGAATCACAAGGAAATCACGTGTCATTCACGTGGGAATCACGTGTCAACCACGATGGAATCACTTGGGAATCACGTGTCAATCACGGGGGAATCACGTGGTAATCACGTGTAAATCACGTGGGAATCACGTGGGAATCACAAAGAAATCACGTGTCAATCACAAGGAAATCACGTGTCAATCACGTGGGAAACACGTGTCAATCACTTGGGAATCACGTGGGAATCACGTGTCAATCACGGGGGAATCACGTGTGAATCACGTGGGAATCACGTGACAATCATTTGGGAATCACGTGGGAATCAGGTGTCAATCACGTGGGAATCACGTGGGAATCACGTGGGAATCACGTGTCAATCACGTGTCAATCACGTGGGAATCACGTGGGAATCAAGTGGGAATCCCGAGTCAATAACGGGGGAATCACGTGGGAATCACGTGGGAATCACGTGTCATTCACGTGGGAATCACGTGGGAATCACGAGTCAATCACGAGGGAGTCACGTGGGAATCACGTGGGAATCCCGTGGAAATCACGTGGGAATCACTTGTCAATCACGAGTGAATCACCTGGGAATCACGTGTCAATCACGTGTCAATAACGTGGGAATCAAGTGGAAATCATGCATCAATCACGTGTCAATCACGTGGGAATCTCGGGGGAATCTCGTGGGAATCACGTGTCAATCACGTGGGAATAAATTGGGAATCACGTTTCAATCACTTGGGAATCACGTGGGAATCACGTGGAAAGCACGTGGGAAACACGTGTCAATCACTTGGGAATCACATGTGTATCACGTGATAATCACGTGGGAATCACGTGTAATTCACGTGGCAATCACGTGAGAATTACGTGGGAATCACGTGGGAATGAAGTGTCAATCACGTGGGAATCACGTGGGAAAAACTTGGGAATCACGTGTCAATCACGTGGGAATCACGAGGGAATCACGTGGGAATCATGTGGGAATCACGAGGGAATCACGTGTCAATCACGTGGGAATCATGTGGGAATTACGTGGGAATCACGTGTGGATCACGTGACAATCATTTGGGAATCACGTCGGAATCACGTGTCAATCAGGTGGGAATCACGTGGGAATCACGTGGGAATCATGTGGGAATTACGTGGGAATCACGTGTGGATCACGTGGGAATCATTTAGGAATCACGTTGCAATCACGTGTGAATCACGTTGGAATCATGCGTCAATCACGTGGGAATCACATGGGAGTCACGTGGGATTCACGTGGTAATCACGTGGCAATCATGTGGGAATTACGTGTCAATCACGTGGGAATCACGTAAGAATCACGTGTCATTCATGTGGGAATAACGTGGGATTCACATGGGAATCACGTGGTAATCACATCTCATTCACGTGTGAATCACCAGGGAATCACATGGTAATCACGTGTCATTCACGTGGGAATCACGTGGGCATCACGTGGGAATGATGTGGGAATCAGGTGTCAATCACGTGGGAATCACAAGGGAAACAAGTGGGAATCACGTGTCAATCACTTGGGAATCACGTGTGAGTCAAGTGGGAATCACATGGGAATCACGTGTCAATCATGTGGGAATCACGTGGAATCATGCATCAATAATGTGGGAATCATGTGGGAATCACGTGGGAATCACGTGGGAATCACGAGTCAATCACGTGGGAATCACGTGGTAATCACGTCTAATTCACGTGGATATCAAATGGGAATCTCGTGTCAATCAAGTTGGAATCACGTAGGAATGACGTGCCAATCACGTGGGCGTCACGTGGGAATCGTTTGGGAATCACGTGGGAATCACGTGGGAATCACGAGGGAATGAGGTGTCAATCACGTGGGAATCACGTGGGAATCATGTGGGAATGCCGTGTCAATCCCATGGGTATCACATGGGAATCACGTGGGAATGACGTGTCAATCCCATGGGTATCACATGGGAATCACGTGGGAATCATGTGGGAATCACGTGTCATTCACGTAGGAATCACGTATCAATCACGTGGGAATCACTTGGGAATCACGTGCCAATCACGAGTCAATCACTTGGGAATCACGTGTCAATCACGTGGGAGTCACGTGGATATCACGTGGGAATCCCGTGGAAATCACGGGGGAATAACGTGTCAATCACGAGGGAATGACGTGGGAATCACGTGGGAATCACGTGTAAATCACGTGGGAATCAAGTGGGAATCACGTGTAAATCACGTGGGAATCACGTGTCAATCATGTGTCAATCACGTGGTAATCACGTGGGAATCACGTGGGATCACGTGGGAATCACGTGACAATCATTTGTGAATCACGTGGTAATCACGTGTAAATCACGTGGGAATCACGTGGGAATCACAAGGAAATCACTTTTCATTCACGTGGGAATCACGTGTCAATCACGTTGGAATCACTTGGGAATCACGTGTCAATCACGGGGGAATCACGTGGTAATCACGTGTAAATGACGTGGGAATCACGTGGGAATCACAAGGAAATCACGTGTCAATCACAAGGAAATCACGTGTCAATCACGTGGGAAACACGTGTCAATCACTTGGGAATCACGTGGGAATCACGTGTCATTCACGGGGGAATCACGTGTGAATCACGTGTGAATCACGTGTCAATCACGTGGGAATCACGTGGGAATCATGTGGGAATCACGTGGGAATCACGTGTCAATCATGTGGGAATCACCTGTGAATCACGTGTCAATCACGTGGGAATCACGTGGGAATCACGTCGGAATCTCGTGCCAATCACGTGGGAATCACGTGGGAATCACGTGGGAATCACGTGACAATCATTTGGGAATCACGTGGGAATCAGGTGTCAATCACGTGGGAATCACGTGGGAATCACGTGTCAATCACGTGTCAATCACGTGGGAATCACGTGGGTATCACGTGGGAATCCCGAGTCAATCACGGGGGAATCACGTGGGAATCACGTGGGAATCCCGAGTCAATCACGGGGGAATCACGTGGGAATCACGTGGGAATCACGTGTCAATCACGTGGGAATCTCGTGGGAATCACGTGTCAATCACGTGGGAATAACATGGGAATCACGTGTCAATCACTTGGGAATCATGTGGGAATCACGTGGAAAGCACGTGGAAAACACGTGTCAATCACTTGGGAATCACATGGGTATCACGTGATAATCACGTGGGAATCAAGTGTAATTCACGTGGCAATCACGTGAGAATTACGTGGGAATCACGTGGGAATCACGTTTCAATCACATGGGAATCACGTGGGAATCATGCGTCAATCACGTGGGAATCACGTGGGAATCACGTGGGAATCACGTGTCAATCACGTGGGAATCACGTGGGAATAACGTGGGAATCATGTGTCAATCAGGAGGGAATCACGTGGGAATCACGTGGGAATCACGTGTCAATCACGTGGGAATCAAGTGGGAATAACGTGGGTATCAAGTGTCAATGAGGTGGGAATCAAATGGGAATCACGTGGGAATCACGTGGGCATCATGTGGGAATTACGTGACAATCACGAGTTAATCACGTGGGAATCACGTGGAAATCACATTAAATCACGTGGGCATCACGTGGGCATCACATGGGAATCATTTAGGAATCACGTGGGAATCACGTGTCATTCACGTGGGAATCACGTGGGAATCACGAGTCAATCACGAGGGAGTCACGTGGGAATCACGTGTCAATCACGTGTCAATCACGTGGGAATCAAGTGGAAATCATGCATCAATCACGTGTCAATCACGTGGGAATCTCGGGGGAATCGCGTGGGAATCACGTGTCAATCACGTGGGAATAACGTGGGAATCACGTTTCAATCACTTGGGAATCACGTGGGAATCACGTGGAACGCACGTGGGAAACACGTGTCAATCACTTGGGAATCACATGTGTATCACGTGATAATCACGTGGGAATCACGGGTAATTCACGTGGCAATCACGTGAGAATTACGTGGGAATCACGTGGGAATCAAGTGTCAATCAAGTGGGAATCACGTGGAAAAAATTTGGGAATCACGTGTCAATCACGTGGGAATCACGAGGGAATCACGTGGGAATCATGTGGGAATCACCAGGGAATCACGTGTCAATCACGTGGGAATCATGTGGGAATTACGTGGGCATCACGTGTGGATCACGTGAAAATCATTTGGGAATCACGTCGGATCACGTGTCAATCACGTGGGAATCACGTGGGAATCACGTGTCAATCACGTGGGAATCATGTGGGAATTACGTGGGAATCACGTGTGGATCACGTGGGAATCATTTATGAATCACGTTGGAATCACATGTGAATCACGTTGGAATCATGCGTCAATCACGTGGGAATCACATGGGAGTCACGTGGGATTCAAGTGGTACTCACGTGGCAATCATGTGGGAATTACGTGTCAATCACGTGGGAATCACGTAGGAATCACGTGTCATTCATGTGGGAATAATGTGGGAATCACATGGGAATCACGTGGTAATCACATCTCATTCACGTGTGAATCACCAGGGAATCACATGGTAATCACGTGTCATTCACGTGGGAATCACGTGGGCATCACGTGGGAATCATGTGGGAATCAGGTGTCAATCACGTGGGAATCACAAGGGAAACAGGTGGGAATCACGTGTCAATCACTTGGGAATCACGTGTGAGTCACGTGGGAATCACATGGGAATCACGTGTCAATCATGTGGGAATCACGTGGAATCATGCATCAATAATGTGGGAATCATGTGGGAATCACGAGTCAATCACGTGGGAATCACGTGGGAATCACGTCTAATTCACGTGGATATCAAAAGGGAATCTCGCGTCAATCAATTTGGAATCACGTGGGAATGACGTGTCAATCACGTGGGCATAACGTGGGAATCGTTTGGTAATCACGTTGGAATCACGTGAAATCACGTGGAAATGAAGTGTCAATCACATGGGAATCACGTGGGAATCACGGGGGAATCACGTGTCAATCCCATCCGTATCACGTGGGAATCACGTGGGAATCATGTGGGAATCACGTGTCAATCACGTAGGAATCACGTGTCAATCACGTGGGAATCACGTGGGAATCACGTATCAATCACGTGGGAAACACGTGGGAATCACGTGGGAATCACGTGTGGATCACGTGACAATCATTTGGGAATCACGTGGGAATCACGTGTCAATCACGTGGGAATCACGTGGGAATCACGTGTCAATCACGTGGGAGTCACGTGGATATCACGTGGGAATCCCGTGGAAATCTCGGTGGAATCACGTGTCAATCACGAGGGAATCACGTGGGAATCACGTGTCAATCACATGGGAAACACGTGTCAATCACGTGGGAATCACATGAGATTCACGTGGGAATCACGTGTTAATCACGTGTAAATCACGTGGGAATCACGTAGGAATCACGTGTCAATCACGTGGGAATCACGTGGGAATCACGAGTCAATCACGTGGGAGTCACGTGGATATCACGTGGGAATCCCGTGGAAATCACGGGGGAATCACGTGTCAATCACGAGGGTATCACGTGGGAATCACGTGTCAATCACGGGGGAAACACGTGTCAATCACGTGGGAATCACGTGGGAATCACGTGGGAATCACGTGTGAATCACGTGTCAATCACGTGGGAATCACGTGGGAATCACGTGTCAATCACGTGGGAATCTCGTGGAAATGAAGTGTCAATCAAGGGGGAATCACTTGTCAATCACGAGGGAATCACGTGGGAATCACGTGTCAATCACGTGGGAAACACGTGTCAATCACGTGGGAATCACTTGGGAATCACGTGGGATCACGTGGGAACCACGTGACAATCATTTGGAAATCACGTGGTAATCACGTGTAAATCACGTGGGAATCACGTGGGAATCACGAGGAAATCACGTGTCAATCACGTGGGAATCACGTGTCAATCACGTGGGAATCACATGGGAATCACGTGTCAATCATGATGGAATCACTTGGGAATCACGTGTCAATCACGTGGGAATCACGTGTGAATCACGTGAGAATCTCGTGGGCCTCACGTGTCAATCACGTGGGTATCACGTGGGAATCACGTAGGAATCACGTGTCAATCACGTAGGAATCACGTCAGAGTCACGTGGGAATCACGTGGGAATCACGTGTCAATCACATAGGAATCACGTCCTAATCACATGTCAATCACGTGGGAATCACGTCGGAGTCATGTGGGAATCACGTGTCAATCGCCTGGGAATCACGTGTCAATCACGTGGGAATCACGCCTCAATCACGTGGGAATCACGTGGGATTCACGTGTCAATCACGTGGAAATCACGAGGTAGTCACGTGGGAATCACGTGGGAATCACGTGTTAATCACGTGGAAATCACGTGGCAAACACTTGGGATTCACGTGGGAATCACATTTGAATCACGTGTCAATCACGTGGGAATCACGTGGGAATTACGTGGAAATCACCTGTCAATCACGTGGGAATCACGTTGGAATCACCTGCGAATCTCGTGGGAATGACGTGAAAATCATTAGGGAATCACGTGGGAATCACGTGTCAATCACGGGGGAATCACGTGTGAATCACGTGTCAATCACGGGGGAATCACGAGGAAATCACGTGTCAATCACGTGGGAATCACGTGTCAATCACGTGGGAATCACATGGGAATCACGTGTCAATCACGATGGAATCACTTGGGAATCACGTGTCAATCACGTGGGAATCACGTGTGAATCACGTGAGAATCTCGTGGGCCTCACGTGTCAATCACGTGGGTATCACGTGGGAATCACGTAGGAATCACGTGTCAATCACGTAGGAATCACGTCCTAATCACATGTCAATCACGTGGGAATCACGTCGGAGTCACGTGGGAATCACGTGGGAATCACGTGTCAATCACATAGGAATCACGTCCTAATCACATGTCAATCACGTGGGAATCACGTCGGAGTCATGTGGGAATCACGTGTCAATCGCCTGGGAATCACGTGTCAATCACGTGGGAATCACGCCTCAATCACGTGGGAATCACGTGGAATTCACGTGTCAATCACGTGGAAATCACGAGGGAGTCACGTGGGAATCACGTGGGAATCACGTGTTAATCACGTGGAAATCACGTGGCAAACACTTGGGATTCACGTGGGAATCACATTTGAATCACGTGTCAATCACGTGGGAATCACGTGGGAATCACGTGGGCATCACGTGGAAATCACCTGTCAATCACGTGGGAATCACGTTGGAATCACCTGGGAATCACGGGGGAATGACGTGAATATCATTAGGGAATCACGTGGGAATCACGTGTCAATCACGGGGGAATCACGTGTGAATCACGTGTCAATCACGTGGGAATCACATGGGAATCATGTGGGAATCACGTGGGAATCACCTGTCAATCATGTGGGAATCACGTGGGAATCACGTGTCAATCACGTGGGAATCACGGCGGAATCTCGTGCCAATCACGTGGGAATCACGTTGGAATCACGTGGGAATCACGTGGGAATTACATGGGAATCACGTGTCAATCACGTGGGAATCACGTGGGAATCACGTGTAATTCACGTGTCAATCACGTGGGAATCACGAGGGAATCACGTGGGAATCATGTGGGAATCACGAGGGAATCACGTGTCAATCACGTGGGAATCATGTGGGAATTACGTGGGAATCACGTGTGGATCACGTGAAAATCATTTGGGAATCACGTCGGAATCACGTGTCGATCACGTGGGAATCACGTGGAAAAAACTTGGGAATCACGTGTCAATCACGTGGGAATCATGAGGGAATCACGTGTCAATCACGTGAGCATCACGAGGGCATCACGTGGGAATCATTTGGGAATCACGTGGGAATCACGGTGGAATCACGTGGGAATCACGTGTCAATCACGTGGGAATCACATGGCAATCACGTGGGAATGACATGGCAATCCCGTGGGAATCACGTGGGAATAAGGTGGGAATCACGTGTCAATAACGTGGGAATCACGTTGGAGTCACGTGGGAATCACGTGGGAATCACTTGTCAATCACGTGGGAATCACGTGTCAATCCCGTGGGAATCACGTGGGAATCACGTAGGAATCAGGTGGGAATCACGTGGGAATCATGCGTCTATCACGTGGGAATCACATGGGAGTCACGTGGGAATCATGTGGGAGTCAATTAGGAATCACGTGGGAAGCACGTGCGAATCACGTGTCAATCACTTGGGAATCACATGGGAATCACGTGATAATCACGTGGGAATCACGTGTCAATCACGTGGGAATCACGTAGGAATCACGGGGAATTACGTGGGAATCACGTGTCAATCACGTGGGAATCACGTGGGAATCACGTGACAATCATTTGGGAATCACGTGGGAATCAGGTGTCAATCACGTGGGAATCACGTGGGAATCACGTGGGAATCACGTGGCAATTACATGTCAATCACGTGGAAATCACGTGTCAATCACGTGGGAAGCACGTGGGAAGCACGTGGGAATCCCTTGTCAATCACGTGGAAATCACATGGGAATCGTGTGAGAATCACGTGGGAATCATGTGTCAATCACGTGGGAATCATGGGTGAATCACGTGTCAACCACGTGGGAATCACGTGGGAATCACGTGGGAATCACGTGTCAATCACTTGGGAATCACATGGGAATCACGTGAGAATCACGTGGGAATCAAGTGTCAATCACGGGGGAATCACGTGGGCATCACGTGAGAATCTCGTGTCATTCACGTGGGAATCACGTGTCAATCACTTTGGATTCACGTGGGAATCACGTGGGGGTCATGGGTTAATCACGTGGAAACACGTGGGAATCACTTGGGAATCACGTGTCAATCACATGGGAATCACGTGGGAATCACGTGTCAATCACGTGGGAATCATTTGGGAATCACGTATCAATCACTTGGGAATCACGTGGGAATCACGTGGGAATCACGTAGGAATCACATGGGAATCACGTGGGAATCACGTGTCAATCACTTTGGAATCACATGGGAATCACGTGAGAATCACGTGTCATTCACGTGGGATTCACGTGGGAATCACGTGAGAATCTCGTGTCATTCACGTGGGAATCACGTGTCAATCACGTTGGATTCACGTGGGAATCACGTGGGTGTCATGGGTCAATCACTTGGAAACACGTGGAAATCAAGTGGGAATCACGTGTCAATCACATGGGAATCACGTGGGAATCACGTGTCAATCACGTGGGAATCACTTGGGAATCACGTATCAATCACTTGGGAATCACGTGGGAATCACGTGGGAATCACGTGTCAATCACGTGAATCAGGTGGAAATCACATTTAATCACGTGGAAATCACGTGGGAATCTCGTGTCAATCAAGTTGGAATCACGTGGGAATGACGTGTCAATCACGTGGGCATCACGTGGGAATCATTTGGAAATCACGTGTCAATCACGTTGGAATCACATGGGAATCACGTGGGAATCACGTGGGAATCACGTGGGAATCACGTGTCAATCACGTGGGAATCATGTGGGAATCACGTGGGTATCACGTGTCAATCATGTGGGAGTCCGTAGGAGTCACGTGGGAATCACATGGGAATCACGTGGTAATCACGTGGGAATCACGTTTGAATCACATGTCAATATCGTGGGAATAATGTGGGAATCACGTGTCAACCATGATGGAATTACGTGTGAATGACGTGGGAATCACGTGTCAATCACGTGGAAATCATGTGGGAATCAAGAGGTAATCACGCCTCAATCACGTGGGAATCACGTGGGAGTTATGTGGGAATCACATGGGAATCACGTGGGCATCACGTGGGAATCATTTGGGAATCACGTGGGAATCACGTGGGAGTCACGTGGTAATCACGTGGGAATCACGTTGGAATCACATGTCAATATCGTGGGAATCATGTGGGAATCACGTGTCAATCATGATGGAATTACGTGTGAATAACATGGGAATAACGTGTCAATCAAGTGGGAATCACGTGGCAGTCACGTGTCAATCACGTGGGCATCACGTGGGAATCATTTGGGAATCACGTGGGAATCACGTGGGAATCACGTGTCAATCACGTGGGAATCACGTGGCAATCACGTGTGAATGACATGTCAATCCCGTGAGAATCATGTTGGAATAAGGTGGGAATCACATGTCAATCACCTGGGAATCACGTGGGATTCACGTGGGAATCACGTGTCAATCACGTGTCAATCATGTGAGAATCAAGTTGCAATCACCTGGAAAATACGTGTCAATCACGTGGGAATCACGTGGGAATCACGTGTCAATCACTTTGGAATCACGTGGGAATCATATGGGAATCACGTGTCAAGCACGTGGGAATCACATGTCAATTACGTGGGAATCACATTGGAGTCACGTGGGAATCATGTGGGAATCATGTGTAAATCACGTGGGAATCACGTGTGAATCACGTGTCAATCCCGTGGGAATCACGTGGGAATCAATTTTGAATCACGTGGGAATCACGTGTCAATCACGTGGGAATCACGTGGGAATCACGTGTGTTCACGTGGGAATCACGTGACAATTATTTGGGAATCACGTGGGAATCACGTGTCAATCACGTGGGAATCACGTGAGAATCACGATGAAATCACGTAGGAATCACACGGGAATCACGTGTCAATCACGATGGAATCACGTGGCACTCACGTTTCATTCACGTGGGAATCACATGTGAATCACGTGAGAATCTCGAGGACCTCACGTGTCAATCACGTGGGTATCACGTGGGAATCACGTAGGAATCACCTGTCAATCATGTAGGAATCACGTGGTAATCACGTGTCAATCACGTGGGAATCACGTCGGAGTCACGTGGGAATCACGTGTCAATCACGTGGGAATCATGTGGGAGTCACGTGTCAATCACGTGGGAATCACGTTGGAATCACGTGGGAATCACTTGGGAATCACGAGTCAATCACGTGTCAATCACGTGGGAATCACGTGGGAATCACGTGGGAATCATGTGTCAATGGCATGGAAATCATGTGGGAATCACGTGGGAATCACTTGGGAATCACATGTCAATCATGTGCGAATCACATGGGAATCATGTTTGAATCACGTGTCAATCTCGTGGGAATCACGTGTCATTCACGTGGAAATTACGTGGGAATCACGTGTCAATCACGTGGGAAACCCGTGGGAATCACCTGTCAATCACGTGGGAATCACTTGGGAATCACATGGGAATCGCGTGTCAATCACGTGGGAATCACGTGGGAATCACATGTCAATCACGTGGGAATCACGTGTCAATAACGTGGAAATCACATGGGAGTCACGTGGGAATTACGTGGGAATCACGTGGAAATCACGTAGGAATCACGTGGGAATAACATGTCAATCACGTGGGTATCATGTGGGAATCACGTGTCAATCACGTGGGAATCACGTGTCAATCACGTGGGAATCATGTGGGAATGACGTGTCAATCCCGTGGGAATCACGTGGGAATCACGTAGGAATCAGGTGGGAATCACGTGGGAATCATGCGTCTATCACGTGGGAATCACGTTGGAGTCACGTGGGAATCACGTGGGAATCACTTGTCAATCACGTGGGAATCACGTGGGAATCACGTGTCAATCCCGTGGGAATCACGTGGGAATCACGTAGGAATCAGGTGGGAATCACGTGGGAATCATGCGTCTATCACGTGGGAATCACATGGGAGTCACGTGGGAATCATGTGGGAGTCAATTAGGAATCACGTGGGAAGCACGTGCGAATCACGTGTCAATCACTTGGGAATCACATGGGAATCACGTGATAATCACGTGGGAATCACGTGTCAATCACGTGGGAATCACGTAGGAATCACGGGGAATTACGTGGGAATCACGTGTCAATCACGTGGGAATCACGTGGGAATCACGTGACAATCATTTGGGAATCACGTGGGAATCAGGTGTCAATCACGTGGGAATCACGTGGGAATCACGTGGGAATCACGTGGCAATTACATGTCAATCACGTGGAAATCACGTGTCAATCACGTGGGAAGCACGTGGGAAGCACGTGGGAATCCCTTGTCAATCACGTGGAAATCACATGGGAATCGCGTGAGAATCACGTGGGAATCATGTGTCAATCACGTGGGAATCATGGGTGAATCACGTGTCAACCACGTGGAATCACGTGGGAATCACGTGGGAATCACGTGTCAATCACTTGGGAATCACATGGGAATCACGTGAGAATCACGTGGGAATCAAGTGTCAATCACGGGGGAATCACGTGGGCATCACGTGAGAATCTCGTGTCATTCACGTGGGAATCACGTGTCAATCACGTTGGATTCACGTGGGAATCACGTGGGTGTCATGGGTTAATCACGTGGAAACACGTGGGAATCACTTGGGAATCACGTGTCAATCACATGGGAATCACGTGGGAATCACGTGTCAATCACGTGGGAATCATTTGGGAATCACGTGTCAATCACTTGGGAATCACGTGTCAATCCCGTGGGAATCACGTGGGAATCAATTTTGAATCACGTGGGAATCACGTGTCAATCACGTGGGAATCACGTGGGAATCACGTGTGTTCACGTGGGAATCACGTGACAATTATTTGGGAATCACGTGGGAATCACGTGTCAATCACGTGGGAATCACGTGGGAATCACGAGGAAATCACGTAGGAATCACACGGGAATCACGTGTCAATCACGATGGAATCACGTGGCACTCACGTTTCATTCACGTGGGAATCACATGTGAATCACGTGAGAATCTCGAGGACCTCACGTGTCAATCACGTGGGTATCACGTGTGAATCACGTAGGAATCACCTGTCAATCATGTAGGAATCACGTGGTAATCACGTGTCAATCACGTGGGAATCACGTCGGAGTCACGTGGGAATCACGTGTCAATCACGTGGGAATCATGTGGGAGTCACGTGTCAATCACGTGGGAATCACGTTGGAATCACGTGGGAATCCCTTGGGAATCACGAGTCAATCACGTGTCAATCACGTGGGAATCACGTGGGAATCACGTGGGAATCATGTGTCAATGGCATGGAAATCATGTGGGAATCACGTGGGAATCACTTGGGAATCACATGTCAATCATGTGCGAATCACATGGGAATCATGTTTGAATCACGTGTCAATCTCGTGTGAATCACGTGTCATTCACGTGGAAATTACGTGGGAATCACGTGTCAATCACGTGGGAAACCCGTGGGAATCACGTGTCAATCACGTGGGAATCACTTGGGAATCACATGGGAATCGCGTGTCAATCACGTGGGAATCACGTGGGAATCACATGTCAATCACGTGGAAATCACGTGTCAATAACGTGGAAATCACATGGGAGTCACGTGGGAATTACGTGGGAATCACGTGGAAATCACGTAGGAATCACGTGGGAATAACATGTCAATCACGTGGGTATCATGTGGGAATCACGTGTCAATCACGTGGGAATCACGTGTCAATCACGTGGGAATCATGTGGGAATGACGTGTCAATCACGTGGGCATCACGTGGGAATCACGTGGGAATCACTTGTGAATCACGTGGGAATCACATGGGAATCACGTGTCAATCACGTGGGAATCACGTGTCAATCATGTGGGAATCACGTTGGAATCCCGTGTCAATATCGTGGGAATCATGTGGGAACCACGTGTCAATCACGATGGAATTATGTGTGAATCACGTGGGAATCACGTGTCAATCATGTGGGAATCATGAGGGAATCACGTGTCAATCACGTGAGCATCACGAGGGCATCACGTGGGAATCATTTGGGAATCACGTGGGAATCACGGTGGAATCACGTGGGAATCACGTGTCAATCACGTGGGAATCACATGGCAATCACGTGGGAATGACATGGCAATCCCGTGAGAATCACGTGGGAATAAGGTGGGAATCACGTGTCAATAACGTGGGAATCACGTTGGAGTCACGTGGGAATCACGTGGGAATCACATGTCAATCACGGGGGAATCACGTGTGAATCACGTGTGAATCACGTGTCAGTCACGTGGGAATCACGTGGGAATCATGTGGGAATCATGTGGGAATCACGTATCAATCATGTGGGAATCACGTGGGAATCACGTGTCAATCACGTTGTAATCACGTGGGAACAACGTCGGAATCTCGTGCCAATCACGTGGGAATCACGTGGGAATCACGTGGGAATCACGTGGGAATCACGTGGGAATCACGTGGGAATCACGTGTCAGTCACGTGGGAATCACGTGGGAATCACGTGGGAATCACGTGACAATCATTTGGGAACCACGTGGGAATCACGTGTCAATCACGTGGGAATCACGTGGGAATCACGTGGGAATCACGTGTCAATCACGTGTCAATCACGTGGGAATCACGTGGGAATCACGTGGGAATCCCGAGTCAATCACGGGGGAATCACGTGGGAATCACGTGGGAATCACGTGTCATTCACGTGGGAATCACGTGGGAATCACGAGTCAATCACGAGGGAGTCACGTGGGAATCACGTGTCAATCACGTGTCAATCACGTGGGAATCAAGTGGAAATCATGCATCAATCACGTGTCAATCACGTGGGAATCTCGGGGGAATCTCGTGGGAATCACGTTTCAATCACTTGGGAATCACGTGGGAATCACGTGGAAAGCACGTGGGAAACACGTGTCAATCACTTGGGAATCACATGTGTATCACGTGATAATCACGTGGGAATCACGTGTAATTCACGTGTCAATCACGTGGGAATCACGAGGGAATCACGTGGGAATCATGTGGGAATCACGAGGGAATCACGTGTCAATCACGTGGGAATCATGTGGGAATTACGTGGGAATCACGTGTGGATCACGTGAAAATCATTTGGGAATCACGTCGGAATCACGTGTCGATCACGTGGGAATCACGTGGAAAAAACTTGGGAATCACGTGTCAATCACGTGGGAATCATGAGGGAATCACGTGTCAATCACGTGAGCATCACGAGGGCATCACGTGGGAATCATTTGGGAATCACGTGGGAATCACGGTGTAATCACGTGGGAATCACGTGTCAATCTCGTGGGAATCACATGGCAATCACGTGGGAATGACATGGCAATCCCGTGGGAATCACGTGGGAATAAGGTGGGAATCACGTGTCAATAACGTGGGAATCACGTTGGAGTCACGTGGGAATCACGTGGGAATCACTTGTCAATCACGTGGGAATCACGTGGGAATCACGTGTCAATCCCGTGGGAATCACGTGGGAATCACGTAGGAATCAGGTGGGAATCACGTGGGAATTACGTGGGAATCCCGAGTCAATCACGGGGGAATCACGTGGGAATCACGTGTCATTCACGTGGGAATCACGTGGGAATCACGAGTCAATCACGAGGGAGTCACGTGGGAATCACGTGTCAATCACGTGTCAATCACGTGGGAATCACGTGGGAATTACGTGGGAATCCCGAGTCAATCACGGGGGAATCACGTGGGAATCACGTGTCATTCACGTGGGAATCACGTGGGAATCACGAGTCAATCACGAGGGAGTCACGTGGGAATCACGTGTCAATCACGTGTCAATCACGTGGGAATCAAGTGGAAATCATGCATCAATCACGTGTCAATCACGTGGGAATCTCGGGGGAATCTCGTGAGAATCACGTGTCAATCACGTGGGAATCACGTGGGAATCACTTTTGAATCACGTGGGAATCACGTGTCAATAACGTGGGAAACATGTTTCAATCCCGTCGGAATCAGGTGGGAATCAAGTGGGAATCACGTGGGAATCACGTGTCAATCATTTCGGAATCACGTGTCAATCAAGTGGGAATCACGTGTAAATCACGTGGGAATCACGTGTAAATCACAAGGGAATCACGTGTCAATCACTTGTCAATCACGTGGGAATCACGTGGGAATCACGTGTCAATCACGTGGGAATCACGTGTCAATCACGAGGGAATCACGTGGGAATCACGTGGGAATCACGTGTCAATCACGTGGGAATCACGTGGGAATCACGTGTCAATTACGTGGGAATCACGTGGGAATCACGTGGGTATCACGTGTCAATCATGTGGGAGTCCGTAGGAGTCACGTGGGAATCACATGGGAATCACGTGGTAATCACGTGGGAATCACGTTGGAATCACATGTCAATATCGTGGGAATCATGTGGGAATCACGTGTCAATCATGATGGAATTACGTGTGAATAACGTGGGAATCACGTGTCAATCACGTGGGAATCATGTGGGAATCAAGAGGTAATCATGCCTCAATCACGTGGGAATCACGTGGGAGTTACGTGGGAATCACATGGGAATCACGTGGTAATCACGTGGGAATCACGTTGGAATCACATATCAATATCGTGGGAATCATGTGGGAATCACGTGTCAATCATGATGGAATTATGTGTGAATTACGTGGGAATCACGAGTCAATCACGTGGGAATCATGTGGGAATCACCTGTCAATCACGTGGGCATCACGTGGGAATCATTTGGGAATCACGTGGGAATCACGTGGGAGTCACGTGGAAATCACGTGGGAATCACGTTGGAATCACATGTCAATATCGTGGGAATCATGTGGGAATCACGTGTCAATCATGATGGAATTACGTTTGAATAAAGTGGGAATAACGTGTCAATCAAGTGGGAATCACGTGGCAGTCACGTGTCAATCACGTGGGCATCACGTGGGAATCATTTGGGAATCACGTGGGAATCACGTGGGAATCACGTGTCAATCACGTGGGAATCACGTGGCAATCACGTGTGAATGACATGTCAATCCCGTGGGAATCATGTTGGAATAAGGTGGGAATCACGTGTCAATCACGTGGGAATCACGTGGGAATCACGTGGGATTCACGTGGGAATCACGTGTCAATCACGTGTCAATCATGTGAGAATCAAGTGGGAATCACCTGGAAAATACGTGTCAATCACGTGGGAATCACGTGGGAATCACGTGTCAATCACTTTGGAATCACGTGGGAATCATATGGGAATCACGTGTCAAGCACGTGGGAATCACATGTCAATTACGTGGGAATCACATTGGAGTCACGTGGGAATCACGTGGGTATCACGTGTAAATCACGTGGTAATCACGTGTGAATCACGAGTCAATCCCGTGGGAATCACGTGGGAATCACGTGGGAATAACGTGGGAATCATGCATCAATCACGTGAGAATCACATGGGAGTCACGTGGTAATAACGTGGGAATCACGTGGTAATCACGTAGGAATCACGTGGGAATAACGTGTCAATCACGTGGGAATCATATGGTAATCACTTGTCAATCACGAGGGAATCAGGTAGGAATCACGTGTCAATCACGTGGGCATCACATGCGTATCACACGGGAATCATTTGGGAATCACTTGTCAATCACGTTGGAATCACGTGGGAATCAATTTTGAATCACGTGGGAATCACGTGTCAATCACGTGGGAATCACGTGGGAATCACGTGTGTTCACGTGGGAATCACGTGACAATTATTTGGGAATCACGTGGGAATCACGTGTCAATCACGTGGGAATCACGTGGGAATCACGAGGAAATCACGTAGGAATCACACGGGAATCACGTGTCAATCACGATGGAATCACGTGGCACTCACGTTTCATTCTCGTGGGAATCACATGTGAATCACGTGAGAATCTCGAGGACCTCACGTGTCAATCACGTGGGTATCACGTGGGAACCACGTAGGAATCACCTGTCAATCACGTAGGAATCACGTGGTAATCACGTGTCAATCACGTGGGAATCACGTGACAATCATTTGGGAACCACGTGGGAATCACTTGTCAATCACGTGGGAATCACGTGGGAATCACGTGGGAATCACGTGTCAATCACGTGTCAATCACGTGGGAATCACGTGGGAATCATGTGGGAATCCCGAGTCAATCACGGGGGAATCACGTGGGAATCACGTGGGAATCACGTGTCATTCACGTGGGAATCACGTGGGAATCACGAGTCAATCACGAGGGAGTCACGTGGGAATCACGTGTCAATCACGTGTCAATCACGTGGGAATCAAGTGGAAATCATGCATCAATCACGTGTCAATCACGTGGGAATCTCGGGGGAATCTCGTGAGAATCACGTGTCAATCACGTGGGAATAACGTGGGAATCACGTTTCAATCACTTGGGAATCACGTGGGAATCACCTGGAAAGCACGTGGGAAACACATGTCAATCACTTGGGAATCACATGTGTATCACGTGATAATCACGTGGGAATCACGTGTAATTCACGTGGCAATCAAGTGTCAATCACGTGGGAATCACGTGGAAAAAACTTGGGAATCACGTGTCAATCACGTGGGAATCACGAGGGAATCACGTGGGAATCATGTGGGAATCACGAGGGAATCACGTGTCAATCACGTGGGAATCATGTGGGAATTACGTGGGAATCACGTGTGGATCACGTGAAAATCATTTGGGAATCACGTCGGAATCACGTGTCAATCACGTGGGAATCACGTGGAAAAAACTTGGGAATCACGTGTCAATCACGTGGGAATCATGAGGGAATCACGTGTCAATCACGTGAGCATCATGAGGGCATCACGTGGGAATCATTTGGGAATCAGGTGTCAATCACGTGGGAATCACAAGGGAAACAAGTGGGAAACACGTGTCAATCACTTGGGAATCACGTGTGAGTCACGTGGGAATCACATGGGAATCACGTGTCAATCATGTGGGAATCACGTGGAATCATGCATCAATAATGTGGGAATCACGTGGGAATCAGGTAGGAATCACGTGGGAATCACATGGGAATCACGTGGGAATCACGAGTCAATCACGTGGGAATCACGTGGGAATCACGTCTAATTCACGTGGATATCAAATGGGAATCTCGTGTCAATCAAGTTGGAATCACGTGGGAATGACATGTCAATCACTTGGGCATTACGTGGGAATCGTTTGTTAATCACGTTGGAATCACGTGAAATCACGTGGAAATGAAGTGTCAATCACGTGGGAATCACGTGGGAATCACGGGGTAATCACGTGTCAATCCCATCCGTATCACGTGGGAATCACGTGGGAATCATGTGGGTATCACGTGTCAATCACGTGGGAATCACGTGGGAATCACGTGTCAATCACGTGGGAGTCACGTGGATATCACGTGGGAATCCCGTGGAAATCACGGGGGAATCACGTGTCAATCACGAGGGAATCACGTGGGAATCACGTGTCAATCACGTGGGAAACACGTGTCAATCACGTGGGAATCACGTGGGAATCACGAGGGAATCACGTGTGAATCACGTGTCAATCACGTGGGAATCACGTGGGAATCACGTGTCAATCACGTGGGAATCACGTGGGAATCACGTGTCAATCACGTGGGAATCACGTGGGAATCACTTGTCAATCACGAGGGAATCACGTGGGAATATCGTGTCAATCACGTGGGAAACACGTGTCAATCACGTGGGAATCACGTGGGAATCACGTGGGATCACGTGGGAATCACGTGACAATCATTTGGGAATCACGTGGTAATCACGTGTAAATCACGTGAGAATCACGTGGGAATCACGAGGAAATCACGTGTCAATCACGTGGGAATCACGTGTCAATCACGTGGGAATCACATGGGAATCACGTGTCAATCACGATGGAATCACTTGGGAATCACATGTCAATCACGTGGGAATCACGTGTGAATCACGTGAGAATCTCGTGGGCCTCACGTGTCAATCACGTGGGTATCACGTGGGAATCACGTAGGAATCACGTGTCAATCACGTAGGAATCACGTCCTAATCACATGTCAATCACGTGGGAATCACTTCGGAGTCACGTGTTAATCACGTGGGAATCACGTGTCAATGACGTAGGAATCACGTCCTAATCACATGTCAATCACGTGGGAATCACGTCGGAGTCATGTGGGAATCACGTGGGAATCACCTGTCAATCACCTGGGAATCACGTGTCAATCACGTGGTAATCACGCCTCAATCACGTGGGAATCACGTGGGATTCACGTGTCAATCACGTGGAAACCACGAGGGAGTCACGTGGGAATCACGTGGGAATCACGTGTTAATCACGTGGAAATCACGTGGCAAACACTTGGGACTCACGTGGGAATCACATTTGAATCACGTGTCAATCACGTGGGAATCACGTGGGAATCACTTGGGAATCACGTGTCAATCACGTGGGAATCACGTTGGAATCATCTGGGAATCACGTGGGAATGACGTGAAAATCATTAGGGAATCACGTGGGAATCACGTGTCAATCACGGGGGAATCACGTGTGATTCACGTGTGAATCACGTGTGAATCACGTGGGAATCACGTGGGAATCATGTGGGAATCACGTGGGAATCACCTGTCAATTATGTGGGAATCACGTGGGAATCACGTGTCAATCACGTGGGAATCACGGCGGAATCTCATGCCAATCACGTGGGAATCACGTGGGAATTACGTGGGAATCACGTGTCAATCACGTGGGAATCACGTGGGAATCACGTGACAATCATTTGGGAATCACGTGGGAATCAGGTGTCAATCACGTGGGAATCACGTGGGAATCACGTGGGAATCACGTGGGAATCACGTGTCAATCACGCGTCAATCACGTGGGAATCACGTGGGAATCTCGTGGGAATCCCGAGTCAATCACGTGGGAATCACGTGGGAATCACGTGGGAATCACGTTTCATTCACGTGGGAATCACGTGGGAATCACGAGTCAATCACGAGGGAGTCACGTGGGAATCACGTGGGAATCCCGTGGAAATCACGTGGGAATCACTTGTCAATCACGAGGGAATCTCGTGGGAATCACGTGTCAATCACATGGGAATCACGTGGGAATCAAGTGGGAATCATGCTTCAATCTCGTGTGAATCACATGGGAGTCAAGTTGGAATAATATGGGAATCACGTGGTAATCACGTGGGAATCAAGTGGGAATCACGTGTCAATCACGAGGGAATCATGAGGTAATCACGTTTGAATCACGAGTCAATCACTTGGGAATCACTTGGGAATCACGTAGGAATCACGTATCATTCACGTGGGAATCACGTATCAATCACGTGGGAATCACGTGGGAATCATGTGGGAATTACATGTCAATCACGTGGGAATCACGTGGGAATCACGTGTCAATCATGTGGGAATCACTTGGGAATCACATATTAATCACGTGGGAATCACGTGGGAATCACATTTAATCACGTGGAAATCACATGGGAATCTCGTGGGAATGACGTGTCAATCACGTGGGCATCACGTGGGAATCATTTGGGAATCACGTGTCAATCACGTTGGAATCATATGGGAATCACGTGGGTATCACGTGGGAATCACGTATCAAACACGTGGGAATCACTTGGGAATCACGTGCCAATCACGAGTCAATCACGTGGGAATCACGTGGGAATCACGTGTCAATCACGTGGGAGTCACGTGGATATCACGTGGGAATCCCGTGGAAATCACGGGGGAATCACGTGTCAATCACGAGGGAATGACGTGGGAATCACGTGGGAATCACGTGTAAATCACGTGGGAATCAAGTGGGAATCACGTGTAAATCACGTGGGAATCACGTGGGAATCACGTGTCAATCATGTGTCAATCACGTGGTAATCACGTGGGAATCACGTGGGATCACGTGGGAATCACGTGACAATCATTTGTGAATCACGTGGTAATCACGTGTAAATCACGTGGGAATCACGTGGGAATCACAAGGAAATCACGTGTCATTCACGTGGGAATCACGTGTCAATCACGAAGGAATCACTTGGGAATCACGTGTCAATCACGGGGGAATCACGTGGTAATCACGTGTAAATCACGTGGGAATCACAAGGAAATCACGTGTCAATCACAAGGAAATCACGTGTCAATCACGTGGGAAACACGTGTCAATCACTTGGGAATCACGTGGGAATCACGTGTCAATCACGGGGGAATCACGTGTGAATCACGTGTGAATCACGTGTCAATCACGTGGGAATCACGTGGGAATCATGTGGGAATCACGTGTCAATCATGTGGGAATCACGTGGGAATCACGTGTCAATCACGTGGGAATCACGTGGGAATCACGTCGGAATCTCGTGCCAATCACGTGGGAATCACGTGGGAATCACGTGGGAATCACGTGGAAATCACGTGGGAATTACGTGGGAATCACGTGTCAATCACGTGGGAATCACGTGGGAATCACGTGGGAATCACGTGACAATCATTTGGGAATCACGTGGGAATCAGGTGTCAATCACGTGGGAATCACGAGGGAATCACGTGGGAATCACGTGTCAATCACGTGGGAATCACGTGGGAATCACGTGGGAATCACGTGGGAATCCCGAGTCAATCACGGGGGAATCACGTGGGAATCACGTGGGAATCACGTGGGAATCCCGAGTCAATCACGGGGGAATCACGTGGGAATCACGTGGGAATCACGTGTCAATCACGTGGGAATCTCGTGGGAATCACGTGTCAATCACGTGGGAATCACGTGGGAATCACCTGTCAATCACTTGGGAATCATGTGGGAATCACGTGTCAATCACGTGGGAATCACGTGGGAATAACGTGGGAATAACGTGTCAATCAGGAGGGAATCACGTGGGAATCACGTGGGAATCACGTGTTAATCACGTGGGAATCACGTGGGAATAACGTGGGAATCACGTGTCAATCAGGAGGGAATCACGTGGGAATCACGTGGGAATCACGTGTCAATCACGTGGGAATCAACTGGGAGTAACGTGGGTATCACGTGTCAATGAGGTGGGAATCAAATGGGAATCACGTGGGAATCACGTGTCAATCACGTGGGAATCATGTGGGAATTACGTGACAATCACGAGTTAATCACGTGGGAATCACGTGGAAATCACATTAAATCACGTGGGCATCACGTGGGCATCACATGGGAATCATTTAGGAATCACGTGGGAATCACGTGTGAATCACGTTGGAATCATGCGTCCATCACGTGGGAATCACATGGGAGTCACGTGGGATTCACGTGGTAATCACGTTACAATCATGTGGGAATTACGTGTCAATCATGTGGGAATCACGTAGGAATCACGTGTCATTCATGTGGGAAACACGTGGGAATCACATGGGAATCACGTGGTAGTCACATCTCAATCACGTGTGAATCACGAGGGAATCACGTGTCAATCATGTGGGAATCACTTGGGAATCACAGGGTAATCACCTGTCATTCACGTGGGAATCATGTGTGCATCACGTGGGAATCATGTGGGAATCAGGTGTCAATCACGTGGGAATCACTTGGGAAACAAGTGGGAATCACGTGTCAATCACTTGGGAATCACGGGACAATCATGTGGGAATCACGTGGAATCATGCATCAATAATGTGGAATCACGTGGGAATCACGTGGGAATCACGTGGGAATCACGTGGGAATCACGAGTCAATCACGTGGGAATCACGTGGGAATCACGAGGAAATCACGTGTCAATCACGTGGGAATCACGTGTCAATCACGTGGGAATCACATGGGAATCACGTGTCAATCACGATGGAATCACTTGGGAATCACATGTCAATCACGTGGGAATCACGTGTGAATCACGTGAGAATCTCGTGGGCCTCACGTGTCAATCACGTGGGTATCACGTGGGAATCACGTAGGAATCACGTGTCAATCACGTAGGAATCACGTCCTAATCACATGTCAATCACGTGGGAATCACTTCGGAGTCACGTGTTAATCACGTGGGAATCACGTGTCAATGACGTAGGAATCACGTCCTAATCACATGTCAATCACGTGGGAATCACGTCGGAGTCATGTGGGAATCACGTGGGAATCACCTGTCAATCACCTGGGAATCACGTGTCAATCACGTGGTAATCACGCCTCAATCACGTGGGAATCATGTGGGATTCACGTGTCAATCACGTGGAAACCACGAGGGAGTCACGTGGGAATCACGTGGGAATCACGTGTTAATCACGTGGAAATCACGTGGCAAACACTTGGGACTCACGTGGGAATCACATTTGAATCACGTGTCAATCACGTGGGAATCACGTGGGAATCACTTGGGAATCACGTGTCAATCACGTGGGAATCACGTTGGAATCATCTGGGAATCACGTGGGAATGACGTGAAAATCATTAGGGAATCACGTGGGAATCACGTGTCAATCACGGGGGAATCACGTGTGATTCACGTGTGAATCACGTGTGAATCACGTGGGAATCACGTGGGAATCATGTGGGAATCACGTGGGAATCACCTGTCAATTATGTGGGAATCACGTGGGAATCACGTGTCAATCACGTGGGAATCACGGCGGAATCTCATGCCAATCACGTGGGAATCACGTGGGAATTACGTGGGAATCACGTGTCAATCACGTGGGAATCACGTGGGAATCACGTGACAATCATTTGGGAATCACGTGGGAATCAGGTGTCAATCACGTGGGAATCACGTGGGAATCACGTGGGAATCACGTGGGAATCACGTGTCAATCACGCGTCAATCACGTGGGAATCACGTGGGAATCTCGTGGGAATCCCGAGTCAATCACGTGGGAATCACGTGGGAATCACGTGGGAATCACGTTTCATTCACGTGGGAATCACGTGGGAATCACGAGTCAATCACGAGGGAGTCACGTGGGAATCACGTGGGAATCCCGTGGAAATCACGTGGGAATCACTTGTCAATCACGAGGGAATCTCGTGGGAATCACGTGTCAATCACATGGGAATCACGTGGGAATCAAGTGGGAATCATGCTTCAATCTCGTGTGAATCACATGGGAGTCAAGTTGGAATAATATGGGAATCACGTGGTAATCACGTGGGAATCAAGTGGGAATCACGTGTCAATCACGAGGGAATCATGAGGTAATCACGTTTGAATCACGAGTCAATCACTTGGGAATCACTTGGGAATCACGTAGGAATCACGTATCATTCACGTGGGAATCACGTATCAATCATGTGGGAATCACGTGGGAATCATGTGGGAATTACATGTCAATCACGTGGGAATCACGTGGGAATCACGTGTCAATCATGTGGGAATCACTTGGGAATCACATATTAATCACGTGGGAATCACGTGGGAATCACATTTAATCACGTGGAAATCACATGGGAATCTCGTGGGAATGACGTGTCAATCACGTGGGCATCACGTGGGAATCATTTGGGAATCACGTGTCAATCACGTTGGAATCATATGGGAATCACGTGGGTATCACGTGGGAATCACGTATCAAACACGTGGGAATCACTTGGGAATCACGTGCCAATCACGAGTCAATCACGTGGGAATCACGTGGGAATCACGTGTCAATCACGTGGGAGTCACGTGGATATCACGTGGGAATCCCGTGGAAATCACGGGGGAATCACGTGTCAATCACGAGGGAATGACGTGGGAATCACGTGGGAATCACGTGTAAATCACGTGGGAATCAAGTGGGAATCACGTGTAAATCACGTGGGAATCACGTGGGAATCACGTGTCAATCATGTGTCAATCACGTGGTAATCACGTGGGAATCACGTGGGATCACGTGGGAATCACGTGACAATCATTTGTGAATCACGTGGTAATCACGTGTAAATCACGTGGGAATCACGTGGGAATCACAAGGAAATCACGTGTCATTCACGTGGGAATCACGTGTCAATCACGAAGGAATCACTTGGGAATCACGTGTCAATCACGGGGGAATCATGTGGGAATCAAGAGGTAATCATGCCTCAATCACGTGGGAATCACGTGGGAGTTACGTGGGAATCACATGGGAATCACGTGGTAATCACGTGGGAATCACGTTGGAATCACATATCAATATCGTGGGAATCATGTGGGAATCACGTGTCAATCATGATGGAATTATGTGTGAATTACGTGGGAATCACGAGTCAATCACGTGGGAATCATGTGGGAATCACCTGTCAATCACGTGGGCATCACGTGGGAATCATTTGGGAATCACGTGGGAATCACGTGGGAGTCACGTGGAAATCACGTGGGAATCACGTTGGAATCACATGTCAATATCGTGGGAATCATGTGGGAATCACGTGTCAATCATGATGGAATTACGTTTGAATAAAGTGGGAATAACGTGTCAATCAAGTGGGAATCACGTGGCAGTCACGTGTCAATCACGTGGGCATCACGTGGGAATCATTTGGGAATCACGTGGGAATCACGTGGGAATCACGTGTCAATCACGTGGGAATCACGTGGCAATCACGTGTGAATGACATGTCAATCCCGTGGGAATCATGTTGGAATAAGGTGGGAATCACGTGTCAATCACGTGGGAATCACGTGGGAATCACGTGGGATTCACGTGGGAATCACGTGTCAATCACGTGTCAATCATGTGAGAATCAAGTGGGAATCACCTGGAAAATACGTGTCAATCACGTGGGAATCACGTGGGAATCACGTGTCAATCACTTTGGAATCACGTGGGAATCATATGGGAATCACGTGTCAAGCACGTGGGAATCACATGTCAATTACGTGGGAATCACATTGGAGTCACGTGGGAATCACGTGGGTATCACGTGTAAATCACGTGGTAATCACGTGTGAATCACGAGTCAATCCCGTGGGAATCACGTGGGAATCACGTGGGAATAACGTGGGAATCATGCGTCAATCACGTGAGAATCACATGGGAGTCACGTGGTAATAACGTGGGAATCACGTGGTAATCACGTAGGAATCACGTGGGAATAACGTGTCAATCACGTGGGAATCATATGGTAATCACTTGTCAATCACGAGGGAATCAGGTAGGAATCACGTGTCAATCACGTGGGCATCACATGCGTATCACACGGGAATCATTTGGGAATCACTTGTCAATCACGTTGGAATCACGTGGGAATCAATTTTGAATCACGTGGGAATCACGTGTCAATCACGTGGGAATCACGTGGGAATCACGTGTGTTCACGTGGGAATCACGTGACAATTATTTGGGAATCACGTGGGAATCACGTGTCAATCACGTGGGAATCACGTGGGAATCACGAGGAAATCACGTAGGAATCACACGGGAATCACGTGTCAATCACGATGGAATCACGTGGCACTCACGTTTCATTCTCGTGGGAATCACATGTGAATCACGTGAGAATCTCGAGGACCTCACGTGTCAATCACGTGGGTATCACGTGGGAACCACGTAGGAATCACCTGTCAATCACGTAGGAATCACGTGGTAATCACGTGTCAATCACGTGGGAATCACGTGACAATCATTTGGGAACCACGTGGGAATCACTTGTCAATCACGTGGGAATCACGTGGGAATCACGTGGGAATCACGTGTCAATCACGTGTCAATCACGTGGGAATCACGTGGGAATCATGTGGGAATCCCGAGTCAATCACGGGGGAATCACGTGGGAATCACGTGGGAATCACGTGTCATTCACGTGGGAATCACGTGGGAATCACGAGTCAATCACGAGGGAGTCACGTGGGAATCACGTGTCAATCACGTGTCAATCACGTGGGAATCAAGTGGAAATCATGCATCAATCACGTGTCAATCACGTGGGAATCTCGGGGGAATCTCGTGAGAATCACGTGTCAATCACGTGGGAATAACGTGGGAATCACGTTTCAATCACTTGGGAATCACGTGGGAATCACCTGGAAAGCACGTGGGAAACACGTGTCAATCACTTGGGAATCACATGTGTATCACGTGATAATCACGTGGGAATCACGTGTAATTCACGTGGCAATCAAGTGTCAATCACGTGGGAATCACGTGGAAAAAACTTGGGAATCACGTGTCAATCACGTGGGAATCACGAGGGAATCACGTGGGAATCATGTGGGAATCACGAGGGAATCACGTGTCAATCACGTGGGAATCATGTGGGAATTACGTGGGAATCACGTGTGGATCACGTGAAAATCATTTGGGAATCACGTCGGAATCACGTGTCAATCACGTGGGAATCACGTGGAAAAAACTTGGGAATCACGTGTCAATCACGTGGGAATCATGAGGGAATCACGTGTCAATCACGTGAGCATCATGAGGGCATCACGTGGGAATCATTTGGGAATCAGGTGTCAATCACGTGGGAATCACAAGGGAAACAAGTGGGAAACACGTGTCAATCACTTGGGAATCACGTGTGAGTCACGTGGGAATCACATGGGAATCACGTGTCAATCATGTGGGAATCACGTGGAATCATGCATCAATAATGTGGGAATCACGTGGGAATCAGGTAGGAATCACGTGGGAATCACATGGGAATCACGTGGGAATCACGAGTCAATCACGTGGGAATCACGTGGGAATCACGTCTAATTCACGTGGATATCAAATGGGAATCTCGTGTCAATCAAGTTGGAATCACGTGGGAATGACATGTCAATCACTTGGGCATTACGTGGGAATCGTTTGTTAATCACGTTGGAATCACGTGAAATCACGTGGAAATGAAGTGTCAATCACGTGGGAATCACGTGGGAATCACGGGGTAATCACGTGTCAATCCCATCCGTATCACGTGGGAATCACGTGGGAATCATGTGGGTATCACGTGTCAATCACGTGGGAATCACGTGGGAATCACGTGTCAATCACGTGGGAGTCATGTGGATATCACGTGGGAATCCCGTGGAAATCACGGGGGAATCACGTGTCAATCACGAGGGAATCACGTGGGAATCACGTGTCAATCACGTGGGAAACACGTGTCAATCACGTGGGAATCACGTGGGAATCACGAGGGAATCACGTGTGAATCACGTGTCAATCACGTGGGAATCACGTGGGAATCACGTGTCAATCACGTGGGAATCACGTGGGAATCACGTGTCAATCACGTGGGAATCACGTGGGAATCACTTGTCAATCACGAGGGAATCACGTGGGAATATCGTGTCAATCACGTGGGAAACACGTGTCAATCACGTGGGAATCACGTGGGAATCACGTGGGATCACGTGGGAATCACGTGACAATCATTTGGGAATCACGTGGTAATCACGTGTAAATCACGTGAGAATCACGTGGGAATCACGAGGAAATCACGTGTCAATCACGTGGGAATCACGTGTCAATCACGTGGGAATCACATGGGAATCACGTGTCAATCACGATGGAATCACTTGGGAATCACATGTCAATCACGTGGGAATCACGTGTGAATCACGTGAGAATCTCGTGGGCCTCACGTGTCAATCACGTGGGTATCACGTGGGAATCACGTAGGAATCACGTGTCAATCACGTAGGAATCACGTCCTAATCACATGTCAATCACGTGGGAATCACTTCGGAGTCACGTGTTAATCACGTGGGAATCACGTGTCAATGACGTAGGAATCACGTCCTAATCACATGTCAATCACGTGGGAATCACGTCGGAGTCATGTGGGAATCACGTGGGAATCACCTGTCAATCACCTGGGAATCACGTGTCAATCACGTGGTAATCACGCCTCAATCACGTGGGAATCACGTGGGATTCACGTGTCAATCACGTGGAAACCACGAGGGAGTCACGTGGGAATCACGTGGGAATCACGTGTTAATCACGTGGAAATCACGTGGCAAACACTTGGGACTCACGTGGGAATCACATTTGAATCACGTGTCAATCACGTGGGAATCACGTGGGAATCACTTGGGAATCACGTGTCAATCACGTGGGAATCACGTTGGAATCATCTGGGAATCACGTGGGAATGACGTGAAAATCATTAGGGAATCACGTGGGAATCACGTGTCAATCACGGGGGAATCACGTGTGATTCACGTGTGAATCACGTGTGAATCACGTGGGAATCACGTGGGAATCATGTGGGAATCACGTGGGAATCACCTGTCAATTATGTGGGAATCACGTGGGAATCACGTGTCAATCACGTGGGAATCACGGCGGAATCTCATGCCAATCACGTGGGAATCACGTGGGAATTACGTGGGAATCACGTGTCAATCACGTGGGAATCACGTGGGAATCACGTGACAATCATTTGGGAATCACGTGGGAATCAGGTGTCAATCACGTGGGAATCACGTGGGAATCACGTGGGAATCACGTGGGAATCACGTGTCAATCACGCGTCAATCACGTGGGAATCACGTGGGAATCTCGTGGGAATCCCGAGTCAATCACGTGGGAATCACGTGGGAATCACGTGGGAATCACGTTTCATTCACGTGGGAATCACGTGGGAATCACGAGTCAATCACGAGGGAGTCACGTGGGAATCACGTGGGAATCCCGTGGAAATCACGTGGGAATCACTTGTCAATCACGAGGGAATCTCGTGGGAATCACGTGTCAATCACATGGGAATCACGTGGGAATCAAGTGGGAATCATGCTTCAATCTCGTGTGAGTCACATGGGAGTCAAGTTGGAATAATATGGGAATCACGTGGTAATCACGTGGGAATCAAGTGGGAATCACGTGTCAATCACGAGGGAATCATGAGGTAATCACGTTTGAATCACGAGTCAATCACTTGGGAATCACTTGGGAATCACGTAGGAATCACGTATCATTCACGTGGGAATCACGTATCAATCACGTGGGAATCACGTGGGAATCATGTGGGAATTACATGTCAATCACGTGGGAATCACGTGGGAATCACGTGTCAATCATGTGGGAATCACTTGGGAATCACATATTAATCACGTGGGAATCACGTGGGAATCACATTTAATCACGTGGAAATCACATGGGAATCTCGTGGGAATGACGTGTCAATCACGTGGGCATCACGTGGGAATCATTTGGGAATCACGTGTCAATCACGTTGGAATCATATGGGAATCACGTGGGTATCACGTGGGAATCACGTATCAAACACGTGGGAATCACTTGGGAATCACGTGCCAATCACGAGTCAATCACGTGGGAATCACGTGGGAATCACGTGTCAATCACGTGGGAGTCACGTGGATATCACGTGGGAATCCCGTGGAAATCACGGGGGAATCACGTGTCAATCACGAGGGAATGACGTGGGAATCACGTGGGAATCACGTGTAAATCACGTGGGAATCAAGTGGGAATCACGTGTAAATCACGTGGGAATCACGTGGGAATCACGTGTCAATCATGTGTCAATCACGTGGTAATCACGTGGGAATCACGTGGGATCACGTGGGAATCACGTGACAATCATTTGTGAATCACGTGGTAATCACGTGTAAATCACGTGGGAATCACGTGGGAATCACAAGGAAATCACGTGTCATTCACGTGGGAATCACGTGTCAATCACGAAGGAATCACTTGGGAATCACGTGTCAATCACGGGGGAATCACGTGGTAATCACGTGTAAATCACGTGGGAATCACAAGGAAATCACGTGTCAATCACAAGGAAATCACGTGTCAATCACGTGGGAAACACGTGTCAATCACTTGGGAATCACGTGGGAATCACGTGTCAATCACGGGGGAATCACGTGTGAATCACGTGTGAATCACGTGTCAATCACGTGGGAATCACGTGGGAATCATGTGGGAATCACGTGTCAATCATGTGGGAATCACGTGGGAATCACGTGTCAATCACGTGGGAATCACGTGGGAATCACGTCGGAATCTCGTGCCAATCACGTGGGAATCACGTGGGAATCACGTGGGAATCACGTGGAAATCACGTGGGAATTACGTGGGAATCACGTGTCAATCACGTGGTAATCACGTGGGAATCACGTGGGAATCACGTGACAATCATTTGGGAATCACGTGGGAATCAGGTGTCAATCACGTGGGAATCACGAGGGAATCACGTGGGAATCACGTGTCAATCACGTGGGAATCACGTGGGAATCACGTGGGAATCACGTGGGAATCCCGAGTCAATCACGGGGGAATCACGTGGGAATCACGTGGGAATCACGTGGGAATCCCGAGTCAATCACGGGGGAATCACGTGGGAATCACGTGGGAATCACGTGTCAATCACGTGGGAATCTCGTGGGAATCACGTGTCAATCACGTGGGAATAACGTGGGAATCACCTGTCAATCACTTGGGAATCATGTGGGAATCACGTGTCAATCACGTGGGAATCACGTGGGAATAACGTGGGAATAACGTGTCAATCAGGAGGGAATCACGTGGGAATCACGTGGGAATCACGTGTTAATCACGTGGGAATCACGTGGGAATAACGTGGGAATCACGTGTCAATCAGGAGGGAATCACGTGGGAATCACGTGGGAATCACGTGTCAATCACGTGGGAATCAACTGGGAGTAACGTGGGTATCACGTGTCAATGAGGTGGGAATCAAATGGAAATCACGTGGGAATCACGTGTCAATCACGTGGGAATCATGTGGGAATTACGTGACAATCACGAGTTAATCACGTGGGAATCACGTGGAAATCACATTAAATCACGTGGGCATCACGTGGGCATCACATGGGAATCATTTAGGAATCACGTGGGAATCACGTGTGAATCACGTTGGAATCATGCGTCCATCACGTGGGAATCACATGGGAGTCACGTGGGATTCACGTGGTAATCACGTTACAATCATGTGGGAATTACGTGTCAATCATGTGGGAATCACGTAGGAATCACGTGTCATTCATGTGGGAAACACGTGGGAATCACATGGGAATCACGTGGTAGTCACATCTCAATCACGTGTGAATCACGAGGGAATCACGTGTCAATCATGTGGGAATCACTTGGGAATCACAGGGTAATCACCTGTCATTCACGTGGGAATCATGTGTGCATCACGTGGGAATCATGTGGGAATCAGGTGTCAATCACGTGGGAATCACTTGGGAAACAAGTGGGAATCACGTGTCAATCACTTGGGAATCACGGGACAATCATGTGGGAATCACGTGGAATCATGCATCAATAATGTGGAATCACGTGGGAATCACGTGGGAATCACGTGGGAATCACGTGGGAATCACGAGTCAATCACGTGGGAATCACGTGGGAATCACGGCTAATTCACATGGATATCAAATGGGAATCTCGTGTCAATCAAGTTGGAATCACGTAGGAATGACGTGTCAATCACGTGGGCGTCACGTGGGAATCGTTTGGGAATCACGTGGGAATCACATGGGAATCACGAGGGAATGAGGTGTCAATCACGTGGGAATCACGTGGGAATCATGTGGGAATCACGTGTCAATCAGGTAGGAATCACGTATCAATCACATGGGAATCACTTGGGAATCACGTGCCAATCACGTGTCAATCACGTGGGAATCACGTGTCAATCACGTGGGAGTCACGTGGATATCACGTGGGAATCCCGTGGAAATCACGGGGGAATCACGTGTCAATCACGAGGGAATCACGTGGGAATCACGTGGGAATCACGTGGGAATCACGTGTCAATCACGTGGGAATCAAGTGTGAATCACGTGTAAATCACGTGGGAATCACGTGTCAATCATGTGTCAATCACGTGGTAATCACGTGGGAATCACGTGGGATCACGTGGGAATCACGTGACAATCATTTGTGAATCACGTGGTAATCACGTGTAAATCACGTGGGAATCACGTGGGAATCACAAGGAAATCACGTGTCATTCATGTGGGAATCACGTGTCAATCACGATGGAATCACTTGGGAATCACGTGTCAATCACGGGGGAATCACGTGGTAATCACGTGTAAATCACGTGGGAATCACGTAGGAATCTCAAGGAAATCACGTGTCAATCACAAGGAAATCACGTGTCAATCACGTGGGAAACACGTGTCAATCACTTGGGAATCACGTGGGAATCACGTGTCAATCACGGGGGAATCACGTGTGAATCACGTGGGAATTACGTGGGAATCACGTGGGAATTACGTGGGAATCACGTGGGAATCACGTGGGAATCACGTGTCAATCACGTGTCAATCACGTGGGAATCACGTGGGAATCACGTGGGAATCCCGAGTCAATCACAGGGGAATCACGTGGGAATCACGTGGGAATCACGTGGGAATCCCGAGTCAATCACGGGGGAATCACGTGGGAATCACGTGGGAATCACGTGTCAATCATGTGGGAATCTCGTGGGAATCACGTGTCAATCACGTGGGAATAACGTGGAAATCACGTGTCAATCACTTGGGAATCATGTGGGCATCACGTGGAAAGCACGTGGAAAACACGTGTCAATCACTTGGGAATCACATGGGTATCACGTGATAATCACGTGGGAATCAAGTGTAATTTACGTGGCAATCACGTGAGAATTACGTGGGAATCACGTGGGAATCACGTTTCAATCACATGGGAATCACGTGGGAATCATGCGTCCATCACGTGGGAATCACGTGGGAATCACGTGGGAATCACGTGTCAATCACGTGGGAATCACGTGGGAATAATGTGGGAATCACGTGTCAATCAGGAGGGAATCACGTGGGAATCACGTGGGAATCACGTGTCAATCACGTGGGAATCAAGTGGGAATAACGTGGGTATCACGTGTCAATGAGGTGGGAATCAAATGGGAATCACGTGGGAATCACGTGTCAATCACGTGGGAATCATGTGGGAATTACGTGACAATCACGAGTTAACAACGTGGGAATCATGTGGAAATCACATTAAATCACGTGGGCATCACGTGGGCATCACATGGGAATCATTTAGGAATCACGTGGTAATCACGTGTGAATCACGTTGGAATCATGCGTCAATCACGTGGGAATCACATGGGAGTTACTTGGGATTCACGTGGTAATCACGTTACAATCATGAGGGAATTACGTGTCAATCATGTGGGAATCACGTAGGAATCACGTGTCATTCATGTGGGAAACACGTGGGAATCACATGGGAATCACGTGGTAGTCACATCTCAATCACGTGTGAATCACGAGGGAATCACGTGTCAATCACGTGGGAATCACCTGGGAATCACAGGGTAATCACCTGTCATTCACGTGGGAATCATGTGGGCATCACGTAGGAATCATGTGGGAATCAGGTGTCAATCACATGGGAATCACTTGGGAAACAAGTGGGAATCACGTGTCAATCACTTGGGAATCACGGGTCAATCATGTGGGAATCACGTGGAATCAGGCATCAATAATGTGGGAATCACGTGGGAATCACGTGGGAATCACGTGGGAATCACGTGGGAATCACGAGTCAATCACGTGGGAATCACGTGGGAATCACGGCTAATTCACATGGATATCAAATGGGAATCTCGTGTCAATCAAGTTGGAATCACGTAGGAATGACGTGTCAATCACGTGGGCGTCACGTGGGAATCGTTTGGGAATCACGTGGGAACCACGTGGGAATCACGAGGGAATGAGGTGTCAATCACGTGGGAATCACGTGGGAATCATGTCGGAATGACGTGTCAATCCCATGGGTATCACATGGGAATCACGTGGGAATCATGTGGGAATCACGTGTCAATCACATAGGAATCACGTATCAATCACGTGGGAATCACTTGGGAATCACGTGCCAATCACGAGTCAATCACGTGGGAATCACGTTGGAATCACGTGTCAATCACGTGGGAGTCACGTGGATATCACGTGGGAATCCCGTGGAAATCACGGGGGAATCACGTGTCAATCACGAGGGAATCACGTGTGAATCACGTGGGAATCACGTGGGAATCAGTTGTCAATCACGTGGGAATCACGTGGGAATCACGTGGGAATCACTTGTCAATCACGTGTCAATCACGTGGGAATCACGTGGGAATCACATGGGAATCCCGAGTCAATCACGGGGGAATCACGTGGGAATCACGTGGGAATCACGTGGGAATCACGAGTCAATCACGAGGGAGTCACGTGGGAATCACGTGGGAATCCCGTGGAAATCACGTGGGAATCACTTGTCAATCACGAGTGAATCACGTGGGAATCACGTGTCAATCACGTGTCAATCACGTGGGAATCAACTGGACATCATGCATCAATCACGTGTCAATCACGTGGGAATCTCGGGGGAATCTCGTGGGAATCACGTGTCAATCACGTGGGAATAACGTGGGAATCACGTGTCAATCACTTGGGAATCACGTGGGAATCACGTGGAAAGCACGTGGGAAACACGTGTCAATCACTTGGGAATCACATGTGTATCACGTGATAATCACGTGGGAATCACGTGTAATTCACGTGGCAATCACGTGAGAATTACGTGGGAATCACGTGGGAATCAAGTGTCAATCACGTGGGAATCACGTGGGAAAAACTTGGGAATCACGTGTGAATCACCTGGGAATCACGAGGGAATCACGTGGGAATCATGTGGGAATCACGAGTGAATCACGTGTCAATCACGTGGTAATCATGTGGGAATTACGTGGGAATCACGTGTGGATCACGTGACAATCATTTGGGAATCACGTCGGAATCATGTGTCAATCATGTGGGAATCACGTGGGAATCACGTGTCAATCACGTGGGAATCATGTGGGAATTACGTGGGAATCACGTGTGGATCACGTGGTAATTATTTAGGAATCACGTTGGAATCACGTGTGAATCACGTTGGAATCATGCGTCAATCACATGGGAATCACATGGGAATCACGTGGGAATCACGAGTCAATCACGTGGGAATCACGTGGGAATCACGTCTAATTCACGTGGATATCAAATGGGAATATCGTGTCAATCAAGTTGGAATCACGTGGGAATGACGTGTCAATCACGTGGGCATAACGTGGGAATCGTTTGGTAATCACGTTGGAATCACGTGAAATCACGTGGAAATGAAGTGTCAATCACGTGGGAATCACGTGGGAATCACGGGGTAATCATGTGTCAATCCCATCCGTATCACGTGGGAATCACGTGGGAATCATGTGGGTATCACGTGTCAATCACGTAGGAATCACGTGTCAATCACGTGGGAATCACGTGGGAATCACGTGTCAATCACGTGGGAAACTCGTGGGAATCACGTGGGAATCACGTGTGGATCACGTGACAGTCATTTGGGAATCACGTGGGAATCACGTGTCAATCACGTGGGAATCACGTGGGAATCACGTGTCAATCACGTGGGAGTCACGTGGATATCACGTGGGAATCCCGTGGAAATCACGGGGGAATCACGTGTCAATCACGAGGGAATCACATGGGAATCACGTGTCAATCACGTGGGAAACACGTGTCAATCACGTGGGAATCACATGGGATTCACGTGGGAATCACGTGTTAATCACGTGTAAATCACGTGGGAATCACGTGGGAATCACGTGTCAATCACGTGGGAAACACGTGTCAATCACGTGGGAATCACGTGGGAATCACGTGGGAATCACGTGTGAATCACGTGTCAATCACGTGGGAATCACGTGGGAATCACGTGTCAATCACGTGGGAATCTCGTGGAAATGAAGTGTCAATCACGGGGGAATCACTTGTCAATCACGAGGGAATCACGTGGGAATATCGTGTCAATCACGTGGGAATCACGTGTGAATCACGTGTGAATCACGTGTCAATCACGTGGGAATCACGTGGGAATCACGCCTCAATCACGTGGGAATCACGTGGGATTCACGTGTCAATCACGTGGAAATCACGAGGGAGTCACGTGGGAATCACGTGGGAATCACGTGTTAATCACGTGGAAATCACGTGGCAAACACTTGGGACTCACGTGGGAATCACATTTGAATCACGTGTCAATCACGTGGGAATCACGTGGGAATCACGTGAGAATCACGTGGGAATCACGTGTGAATCATGTGGGAATCACGTTGGAATCATCTGGGAATCACGTGGGAATGACGTGAAAATCATTAGGGAATGACGTGGGAATCACGTGTCAATCACGGGGGAATCACGTGTGAATCACGTGTGAATCACGTGTCAATCACGTGGGAATCACGTGGGAATCATGTGAGAATCACGTGGGAATCACCTGTCAATCATGTGGGAATCACGTGGGAATCACGTGTCAATCACGTGGGAATCACGGCGGAATCTCGTGCCAATCACGTGGGAATCACGTGGGAATCATGCGTCTATCACGTGGGAATCACATGGGAGTCACGTGGGAATCATGTGGGAGTCAATTAGGAATCACGTGGGAAGCACGTGCGAATCACGTGTCAATCACTTGGGAATCACATGGGAATCACGTGATAATCACGTGGGAATCACGTGTCAATCACGTGGGAATCACGTGAGAATCACAAGGGAATCACGTGTCAATCATGTGGGAAGCACGTGGGAATCACGTGGGAATCACGTGTCAATCACCTGGGAATCACGTGTCAATCACGTGGGAATCACGTGGGAATCATGCGTCAATCACGTGGGAATCAAGTGGGAGTCAAGTAGAATCACGTGGGAATCACGTGGGTATCACGTGTCCATCACGTGGGAGTCATGTGGGAATCACGTGTCAATCACGTGGGAATCACGTGGGAATAAGGTGGGAATCACGTGTCAATCACGTGGGAATCACGTGGGAATCACGTGGGATTCACGTGGGAATCACGTGTTAATGACGTGTCAATCATGTGAGAATCAAGTGGGAATCACGTGGAAATCACGTGTCAATCACGTGGGAATCACGTGGGCATCACGTGTCTATCACGTTGGAATCACGTGGGAATCACATGTCAATTACGTGGGAGTCACGTTGGAGTCACGTGGGAATCATGTGGGAATCACGTGTCAATCACGTGGGAATCACATGTCAATTACGTGGGAGTCACGTTGGTGTCACGTGGGAGTCACGAGGGAATCACGTATCAATCACGTGGGAATCACGTGGGAATCACGTGTCAATCCCATGGGAATCACGGGGGAATCTCGTAGGAATCACGTGGGAATCACGTGGGAATCATGCGTCAATCACGTGGGAATCACAGGGGAGTCACGTGGGAATAACGTGGGAATCACGTGGTAATCACGTAGGAATCACGTGGGAATAACATGTCAATCACGTGGGAATCATGTGGGAATCACATGCCAATCACGAGGGAATCACGAAGGAATCACGTGTCAATCACGTGGGCATCACATGTGTATCACACGGGAATCATTTGGGAATCACTTGTCAATCACGTTGGAATCACGTGGGAATCACTTTTGAATCACGTGGGAATCACGTGTCAATCACGTGGGAAACATGTTTCAATCCCGTCGGAATCAGGTGGGAATCATGTGGGAATCACGTGGGAATCACGTGTCAATCACTTCGGAATCACGTGTCAGTCAAGTGGGAATCACGTGTAAATCACGTGGGAATCACGTGTAAACCACAAGGGAATCACGTGTCAATCACTTGTCAATCACGTGGGAATCACGTGGGAATCACGTGTCAATCACGTGGGAATCACGAGGGCATCACGTGGGAATCATTTGGGAATCACGTGGGAATCACGGTGGAATCACGTGGGAATCACGTGTCAATCACGTGGGAATCACATGGCAATCACGTGGGAATGACATGGCAATCCCGTGGGAATCACGTGGGAATAAGGTGGGAATCACGTGTCAATAACGTGGGAATCACGTTGGAGTCACGTGGGAATCACGTGGGAATCACTTGTCATTCACGTGGGAATCACGTGGGAATCACGTGTCAATCCCGTGGGAATCTCGTGGGAATCACGTAGGAATCAGGTGGGAATCACGTGGGAATCATGCGTCTATCACGTGGGAATCACTTGTCAATCACGTGGGAATCACGTGGGAATCACGTGTCAATCACTTGTCAATCACGTGGGAATCACGTGGGAATCACGTGTCAATCACGTGGGAATCACGAGGAAATCACGTAGGAATCACACGGGAATCACGCGTCAATCACGATGGAATCACGTGGCACTCACGTTTCAGTCACGTGGGAATCACATGTGAATCACGTGAGAATCTCGAGGACCTCACGTGTCAATCACGTGGGTATCACGTGGGAATCACGTAGGAATCACCTGTCAATCACATAGGAATCACGTGGTAATCACGTGTCAATCACGTGGGAATCACGTGACAATCATTTGGGAACCACGTGGAAATCACGTGTCAATCACGTGGGAATCACGTGGGAATCACGTGGGAATCACGTGTCAATCACGTGTCAATCACGTGGGAATCACGTGGGAATTACGTGGGAATCCCGAGTCAATCACGGGGGAATCACGTGGGAATCACGTGTCATTCACGTGGGAATCACGTGGGAATCACGAGTCAATCACGAGGGAGTCACGTGGGAATCACGTGTCAATCACGTGTCAATCACGTGGGAATCAAGTGGAAATCATGCATCAATCACGTGTCAATCACGTGGGAATCTCGGGGGAATCTCGTGAGAATCACGTGTCAATCACGTGGGAATCACGTGGGAATCACTTTTGAATCACGTGGGAATCACGTGTCAATCACGTGGGAAACATGTTTCAATCCCGTCGGAATCAGGTGGGAATCATGTGGGAATCACGTGGGAATCACGTGTCAATCATTTCGGAATCACGTGTCAATCAAGTGGGAATCACGTGTAAATCACGTGGGAATCACGTGTAAATCACAAGGGAATCACGTGTCAATCACTTGTCAATCACGTGGGAATCACGTGGGAATCACGTGTCAATCACGTGGGAATCACGTGTCAATCACGAGGGAATCACGTGGGAATCACGTGGGAATCACGTGTCAATCACGTGGGAATCACGTGGGAATCACGTGTCAATTACGTGGGAATCACGTGGGAATCACGTGGGTATCACGTGTCAATCATGTGGGAGTCCGTAGGAGTCACGTGGGAATCACATGGGAATCACGTGGTAATCACGTGGGAATCACGTTGGAATCACATGTCAATATCGTGGGAATCATGTGGGAATCACGTGTCAATCATGATGGAATTACGTGTGAATAACGTGGGAATCACGTGTCAATCACGTGGGAATCATGTGGGAATCAAGAGGTAATCATGCCTCAATCACGTGGGAATCACGTGGGAGTTACGTGGGAATCACATGGGAATCACGTGGTAATCACGTGGGAATCACGTTGGAATCACATATCAATATCGTGGGAATCATGTGGGAATCACGTGTCAATCATGATGGAATTATGTGTGAATTACGTGGGAATCACGAGTCAATCACGTGGGAATCATGTGGGAATCACCTGTCAATCACGTGGGCATCACGTGGGAATCATTTGGGAATCACGTGGGAATCACGTGGGAGTCACGTGGTAATCACGTGGGAATCACGTTGGAATCACATGTCAATATCGTGGGAATCATGTGGGAATCACGTGTCAATCATGATGGAATTACGTTTGAATAAAGTGGGAATAACGTGTCAATCAAGTGGGAATCACGTGGCAGTCACGTGTCAATCACGTGGGCATCACGTGGGAATCATTTGGGAATCACGTGGGAATCACGTGGGAATCACGTGTCAATCACGTGGGAATCACGTGGCAATCACGTGTGAATGACATGTCAATCCCGTGGGAATCATGTTGGAATAAGGTGGGAATCACGTGTCAATCACGTGGGAATCACGTGGGAATCACGTGGGATTCACGTGGGAATCACGTGTCAATCACGTGTCAATCATGTGAGAATCAAGTGGGAATCACCTGGAAAATACGTGTCAATCACGTGGGAATCACGTGGGAATCACGTGTCAATCACTTTGGAATCACGTGGGAATCATATGGGAATCACGTGTCAAGCACGTGGGAATCACATGTCAATTACGTGGGAATCACATTGGAGTCACGTGGGAATCACGTGGGTATCACGTGTAAATCACGTGGTAATCACGTGTGAATCACGAGTCAATCCCGTGGGAATCACGTGGGAATCACGTGGGAATAACGTGGGAATCATGCGTCAATCACGTGAGAATCACATGGGAGTCACGTGGTAATAACGTGGGAATCACGTGGTAATCACGTAGGAATCACGTGGGAATAACGTGTCAATCACGTGGGAATCATATGGTAATCACTTGTCAATCACGAGGGAATCAGGTAGGAATCACGTGTCAATCACGTGGGCATCACATGCGTATCACACGGGAATCATTTGGGAATCACTTGTCAATCACGTTGGAATCACGTGGGAATCAATTTTGAATCACGTGGGAATCACGTGTCAATCACGTGGGAATCACGTGGGAATCACGTGTGTTCACGTGGGAATCACGTGACAATTATTTGGGAATCACGTGGGAATCACGTGTCAATCACGTGGGAATCACGTGGGAATCACGAGGAAATCACGTAGGAATCACACGGGAATCACGTGTCAATCACGATGGAATCACGTGGCACTCACGTTTCATTCACGTGGGAATCACATGTGAATCACGTGAGAATCTCGAGGACCTCACGTGTCAATCACGTGGGTATCACGTGGGAATCACGTAGGAATCACCTGTCAATCACGTAGGAATCACGTGGTAATCACGTGTCAATCACGTGGGAATCACGTGACAATCATTTGGGAACCACGTGGGAATCACGTGTCAATCACGTGGGAATCACGTGGGAATCACGTGGGAATCACGTGTCAATCACGTGTCAATCACGTGGGAATCACGTGGGAATCACGTGGGAATCCCGAGTCAATCACGGGGGAATCACGTGGGAATCACGTGGGAATCACGTGTCATTCACGTGGGAATCACGTGGGAATCACGAGTCAATCACGAGGGAGTCACGTGGGAATCACGTGTCAATCACGTGTCAATCACGTGGGAATCAAGTGGAAATCATGCATCAATCACGTGTCAATCACGTGGGAATCTCGGGGGAATCTCGTGAGAATCACGTGTCAATCACGTGGGAATAACGTGGGAATCACGTTTCAATCACTTGGGAATCACGTGGGAATCACCTGGAAAGCACGTGGGAAACACGTGTCAATCACTTGGGAATCACATGTGTATCACGTGATAATCACGTGGGAATCACGTGTAATTCACGTGGCAATCAAGTGTCAATCACGTGGGAATCACGTGGAAAAAACTTGGGAATCACGTGTCAATCACGTGGGAATCACGAGGGAATCACGTGGGAATCATGTGGGAATCACGAGGGAATCACGTGTCAATCACGTGGGAATCATGTGGGAATTACGTGGGAATCACGTGTGGATCACGTGAAAATCATTTGGGAATCACGTCGGAATCACGTGTCAATCACGTGGGAATCACGTGGAAAAAACTTGGGAATCACGTGTCAATCACGTGGGAATCATGAGGGAATCACGTGTCAATCACGTGAGCATCACGAGGGCATCACGTGGGAATCATTTGGGAATCAGGTGTCAATCACGTGGGAATCACAAGGGAAACAAGTGGGAAACACGTGTCAATCACTTGGGAATCACGTGTGAGTCACGTGGGAATCACATGGGAATCACGTGTCAATCATGTGGGAATCACGTGGAATCATGCATCAATAATGTGGGAATCACGTGGGAATCAGGTAGGAATCACGTGGGAATCACATGGGAATCACGTGGGAATCACGAGTCAATCACGTGGGAATCACGTGGGAATCACGTCTAATTCACGTGGATATCAAATGGGAATCTCGTGTCAATCAAGTTGGAATCACGTGGGAATGACATGTCAATCACGTGGGCATTACGTGGGAATCGTTTGTTAATCACGTTGGAATCACGTGAAATCACGTGGAAATGAAGTGTCAATCACGTGGGAATCACGTGGGAATCACGGGGTAATCACGTGTCAATCCCATCCGTATCACGTGGGAATCACGTGGGAATCATGTGGGTATCACGTGTCAATCACGTGGGAATCACGTGGGAATCACGTGTCAATCACGTGGGAGTCATGTGGATATCACGTGGGAATCCCGTGGAAATCACGGGGGAATCACGTGTCAATCACGAGGGAATCACGTGGGAATCACGTGTCAATCACGTGGGAAACACGTGTCAATCACGTGGGAATCACGTGGGAATCACGAGGGAATCACGTGTGAATCACGTGTCAATCACGTGGGAATCACGTGGGAATCACGTGTCAATCACGTGGGAATCACGTGGGAATCACGTGTCAATCACGTGGGAATCACGTGGGAATCACTTGTCAATCACGAGGGAATCACGTGGGAATATCGTGTCAATCACGTGGGAAACACGTGTCAATCACGTGGGAATCACGTGGGAATCACGTGGGATCACGTGGGAATCACGTGACAATCATTTGGGAATCACGTGGTAATCACGTGTAAATCACGTGAGAATCACGAGGGAATCACGAGGAAATCACGTGTCAATCACGTGGGAATCACGTGTCAATCACGTGGGAATCACATGGGAATCACGTGTCAATCACGATGGAATCACTTGGGATTCACATGTCAATCACGTGGGAATCACGTGTGAATCACGTGAGAATCTCGTGGGCCTCACGTGTCAATGACGTGGGTATCACGTGGGAATCACGTAGGAATCACGTATCAATCACGTAGGAATCACGTCCTAATCACATGTCAATCACGTGGGAATCACTTCGGAGTCACGTGTTAATCACGTGGGAATCACGTGTCAATGACGTAGGAATCACGTCCTAATCACATGTCAATCACGTGGGAATCACGTCGGAGTCATGTGGGAATCACGTGGGAATCACCTGTCAATCACCTGGGAATCACGTGTCAATCACGTGGTAATCACGCCTCAATCACGTGGGAATCACGTGGGATTCACGTGTCAATCACGTGGAAACCACGAGGGAGTCACGTGGGAATCACGTGGGAATCACGTGTTAATCACGTGGAAATCACGTGGCAAACATTGGGACTCACGTGGGAATCACATTTGAATCACGTGTCAATCACGTGGGAATCACGTGGGAATCACTTGGGAATCACGTGTCAATCACGTGGGAATCACGTTGGAATCATCTGGGAATCACGTGGGAATGACGTGAAAATCATTAGGGAATCACGTGGGAATCACGTGTCAATCACGGGGGAATCACGTGTGATTCACGTGTGAATCACGTGTGAATCACGTGGGAATCACGTGGGAATCATGTGGGAATCACGTGGGAATCACCTGTCAATTATGTGGGAATCACGTGGGAATCACGTGTCAATCACGTGGGAATCACGGCGGAATCTCATGCCAATCACGTGGGAATCACGTGGGAATTACGTGGGAATCACGTGTCAATCACGTGGGAATCACGTGGGAATCACGTGACAATCATTTGGGAATCACGTGGGAATCAGGTGTCAATCACGTGGGAATCACGTGGGAATCACGTGGGAATCACGTGGGAATCACGTGTCAATCACGCCTCAATCACGTGGGAATCACGTGGGAATCTCGTGGGAATCCCGAGTCAATCACGTGGGAATCACGTGGGAATCACGTGGGAATCACGTTTCATTCACGTGGGAATCACGTGGGAATCACGAGTCAATCACGAGGGAGTCACGTGGGAATCACGTGGGAATCCCGTGGAAATCACGTGGGAATCACTTGTCAATCACGAGGGAATCTCGTGGGAATCACGTGTCAATCACATGGGAATCACGTGGGAATCAAGTGGGAATCATGCTTCAATCTCGTGTGAATCACATGGGAGTCAAGTTGGAATAATATGGGAATCACGTGGTAATCACGTGGGAATCAAGTGGGAATCACGTGTCAATCACGAGGGAATCATGAGGTAATCACGTTTGAATCACGAGTCAATCACTTGGGAATCACTTGGGAATCACGTAGGAATCACGTATCATTCACGTGGGAATCACGTATCAATCACGTGGGAATCACGTGGGAATCATGTGGGAATTACATGTCAATCACGTGGGAATCACGTGGGAATCACGTGTCAATCATGTGGGAATCACTTGGGAATCACATATTAATCACGTGGGAATCACGTGGGAATCACATTTAATCACGTGGAAATCACATGGGAATCTCGTGGGAATGACGTGTCAATCACGTGGGCATCACGTGGGAATCATTTGGGAATCACGTGTCAATCACGTTGGAATCATATGGGAATCACGTGGGTATCACGTGGGAATCACGTATCAAACACGTGGGAATCACTTGGGAATCACGTGCCAATCACGAGTCAATCACGTGGGAATCACGTGGGAATCACGTGTCAATCACGTGGGAGTCACGTGGATATCACGTGGGAATCCCGTGGAAATCACGGGGGAATCACGTGTCAATCACGAGGGAATGACGTGGGAATCACGTGGGAATCACGTGTAAATCACGTGGGAATCAAGTGGGAATCACGTGTAAATCACGTGGGAATCACGTGGGAATCACGTGTCAATCATGTGTCAATCACGTGGTAATCACGTGGGAATCACGTGGGATCACGTGGGAATCACGTGACAATCATTTGTGAATCACGTGGTAATCACGTGTAAATCACGTGGGAATCACGTGGGAATCACAAGGAAATCACGTGTCATTCACGTGGGAATCACGTGTCAATCACGAAGGAATCACTTGGGAATCACGTGTCAATCACGGGGGAATCACGTGGTAATCACGTGTAAATCACGTGGGAATCACAAGGAAATCACGTGTCAATCACAAGGAAATCACGTGTCAATCACGTGGGAAACACGTGTCAATCACTTGGGAATCACGTGGGAATCACGTGTCAATCACGGGGGAATCACGTGTGAATCACGTGTGAATCACGTGTCAATCACGTGGGAATCACGTGGGAATCATGTGGGAATCACGTGGGAATCACGTGTCAATCATGTGGGAATCACGTGGGAATCACGTGTCAATCACGTGGGAATCACGTGGGAATCACGTCGGAATCTCGTGCCAATCACGTGGGAATCACGTGGGAATCACGTGGGAATCACGTGGAAATCACGTGGGAATTACGTGGGAATCACGTGTCAATCACGTGGGAATCACGTGGGAATCACGTGGGAATCACGTGACAATCATTTGGGAATCACGTGGGAATCAGGTGTCAATCACGTGGGAATGACGAGGGAATCACGTGGGAATCACGTGTCAATCACGTGGGAATCACGTGGGAATCACGTGGGAATCACGTGGGAATCCCGAGTCAATCACGGGGGAATCACGTGGGAATCACGTGGGAATCACGTGGGAATCCCGAGTCAATCACGGGGGAATCACGTGGGAATCACGTGGGAATCACGTGTCAATCACGTGGGAATCTCGTGGGAATCACGTGTCAATCACGTGGGAATAACGGGGGAATCACCTGTCAATCACTTGGGAATCATGTGGGAATCACGTGTCAATCACGTGGGAATCACGTGGGAATAACGTGGGAATAACGTGTCAATCAGGAGGGAATCACGTGGGAATCACGTGGGAATCACGTGTTAATCACGTGGGAATCACGTGGGAATAACGTGGGAATCACGTGTCAATCAGGAGGGAATCACGTGGGAATCACGTGGGAATCACGTGTCAATCACGTGGGAATCAACTGGGAGTAACGTGGGTATCACGTGTCAATGAGGTGGGAATCAAATGGGAATCACGTGGGAATCACGTGTCAATCACGTGGGAATCATGTGGGAATTACGTGACAATCACGAGTTAATCACGTGGGAATCACGTGGAAATCACATTAAATCACGTGGGCATCACGTGGGCATCACATGGGAATCATTTAGGAATCACGTGGGAATCACGTGTGAATCACGTTGGAATCATGCGTCCATCACGTGGGAGTCACATGGGAGTCACGTGGGATTCACGTGGTAATCACGTTACAATCATGTGGGAATTACGTGTCAATCATGTGGGAATCACGTAGGAATCACGTGTCATTCATGTGGGAAACACGTGGGAATCACATGGGAATCACGTGGTAGTCACATCTCAATCACGTGTGAATCACGAGGGAATCACGTGTCAATCATGTGGGAATCACTTGGGAATCACAGGGTAATCACCTGTCATTCACGTGGGAATCATGTGTGCATCACGTGGGAATCATGTGGGAATCAGGTGTCAATCACGTGGGAATCACTTGGGAAACAAGTGGGAATCACGTGTCAATCACTTGGGAATCACGGGACAATCATGTGGGAATCACGTGGAATCATGCATCAATAATGTGGAATCACGTGGGAATCACGTGGGAATCACGTGGGAATCACGTGGGAATCACGAGTCAATCACGTGGGAATCACGTGGGAATCACGGCTAATTCACATGGATATCAAATGGGAATCTCGTGTCAATCAAGTTGGAATCACGTAGGAATGACGTGTCAATCACGTGGGCGTCACGTGGGAATCGTTTGGGAATCACGTGGGAATCACATGGGAATCACGAGGGAATGAGGTGTCAATCACGTGGGAATCACGTGGGAATCATGTGGGAATCACGTGTCAATCACGTAGGAATCACGTATCAATCACATGGGAATCACTTGGGAATCACGTGCCAATCACGTGTCAATCACGTGGGAATCACGTGTCAATCACGTGGGAGTCACTTGGATATCACGTGGGAATCCCGTGGAAATCACGGGGGAATCACGTGTCAATCAAGAGGGAATCACGTGGGAATCACGTGGGAATCACGTGGGAATCACGTGTCAATCACGTGGGAATCAAGTGGGAATCACGTGTAAATCACGTGGGAATCACGTGTCAATCATGTGTCAATCACGTGGTAATCACATGGGAATCACGTGGGATCACGTGGGAATCACGTGACAATCATTTGTGAATCACGTGGTAATCACGTGTAAATCAGTGGGAATCACGTGGGAATCACAAGGAAATCACGTGTCATTCATGTGGGAATCACGTGTCAATCACGATGGAATCACTTGGGAATCACGTGTCAATCACGGGGGAATCACGTGGTAATCACGTGTAAATCACGTGGGAATCACGTAGGAATCTCAAGGAAATCACGTGTCAATCACAAGGAAATCACGTGTCAATCACGTGGGAAACACGTGTCAATCACTTGGGAATCACGTGGGAATCACGTGTCAATCACGGGGGAATCACGTGTGAATCACGTGGGAATTACGTGGGAATCACGTGGGAAGTACGTGGGAATCACGTGGGAATCACGTGGGAATCACGTGTCAATCACGTGTCAATCACGTGGGAATCACGTGGGAATCACGTGGGAATCCAGAGTCAATCACGGGGGAATCACGTGGGAATCACGTGGGAATCACGTGGGAATCCCGAGTCAATCACGGGGGAATCACGTGGGAATCACGTGGGAATCACGTGTCAATCATGTGGGAATCTCGTGGGAATCACGTGTCAATCACGTGGGAATAACGTGGAAATCACGTGTCAATCACTTGGGAATCATGTGGGCATCACGTGGAAAGCACGTGGAAAACACGTGTCAATCACTTGGGAATCACATGGGTATCACGTGATAATCACGTGGGAATCAAGTGTAATTTACGTGGCAATCACGGGAGAATTACGTGGGAATCACGTGGGAATCACGTTTCAATCACATGGGAATCACGTGGGAATCATGCGTCCATCACGTGGGAATCACGTGGGAATCACGTGGGAATCACGTGTCAATCACGTGGGAATCACGTGGGAATAATATGGGAATCACGTGTCAATCAGGAGGGAATCACGTGGGAATCACATGGGAATCACGTGTCAATCACGTGGGAATCAAGTGGGAATAACGTGGGTATCACGTGTCAATGAGGTGGGAATCAAATGGGAATCACGTGGGAATCACGTGTCAATCACGTGGGAATCATGTGGGAATTACGTGACAATCACGAGTTAACAACGTGGGAATCATGTGGAAATCACATTAAATCACGTGGGCATCACGTGGGCATCACATGGGAATCATTTAGGAATCACGTGGTAATCACGTGTGAATCACGTTGGAATCATGCGTCAATCACGTGGGAATCACATGGGAGTCACTTGGGATTCACGTGGTAATCACGTTACAATCATGAGGGAATTACGTGTCAATCATGTGGGAATCACGTAGGAATCACGTGTCATTCATGTGGGAAACACGTGGGAATCACATGGGAATCACGTGGTAGTCACATCTCAATCACGTGTGAATCACGAGGGAATCACGTGTCAATCACGTGGGAATCACCTGGGAATCACAGGGTAATCACCTGTCATTCACGTGGGAATCATGTGGGCATCACGTAGGAATCATGTGGGAATCAGGTGTCAATCACATGGGAATCACTTGGGAAACAAGTGGGAATCACGTGTCAATCACTTGGGAATCACGGGTCAATCATGTGGGAATCACGTGGAATCAGGCATCAATAATGTGGGAATCACGTGGGAATCACGTGGGAATCACGTGGGAATCACGTGGGAATCACGAGTCAATCACGTGGGAATCACGTGGGAATCACGGCTAATTCACATGGATATCAAATGGGAATCTCGTGTCAATCAAGTTGGAATCACGTAGGAATGACGTGTCAATCACGTTGGCGTCACGTGGGAATCGTTTGGGAATCACGTGGGAACCACGTGGGAATCACGAGGGAATGAGGTGTCAATCACGTGGGAATCACGTGGGAATCATGTCGGAATGACGTGTCAATCCCATGGGTATCACATGGGAATCACGTGGGAATCATGTGGGAATCACGTGTCAATCACATTGGAATCACGTATCAATCACGTGGAAATCACTTGGGAATCACGTGCCAATCACGAGTCAATCACGTGGGAATCACGTGGGAATCACGTGTCAATCACGTGGGAGTCACGTGGATATCACGTGGGAATCCCGTGGAAATCACGGGGGAATCACGTGTCAATCACGAGGGAATCACGTGTGAATCACGTGGGAATCAAGTGGGAATCACGTGTAAATCACGTGGGAATCACGTGGGAATCACGTGTCAATCATGTGTCAATCACGTGGGAATCACGTGTCAATATGTGTCAATCACGTGGTAATCACGTGGGAATCACGTGGGATCACGTGGGAATCACATGACAATCATTTGTGAATCACGTGGTAATCACGTGTAAATCACGTGGGAATCACGTGGGAATCACAAGGAAATCACGTGGCATTCACGTGGGAATCACGTGTCAATCACGATGGAATCACTTGGGAATCACGTGTCAATCACGGGGGAATCACGTGGTAATCACGTGTAAATCACGTGGGAATCACGTGGGAATCACAAGGAAATCACGTGTCAATCACAAGGAAATCACGTGTCAATCACGTGGGAAACACGTGTCAATCACTTGGGAATCACGTGGGAATCACGTGTCAATCACGGGGGAATCACGTGTGAATCACGTGTGGATCACGTGTCAATCACGTGGGAATCACGTGGGAATCATGTGGGAATCACGTGGGAATCACGTGTCAATCATGTGGGAATGACGTGGGAATCACGTGTCAATCAGGTGGGAATCAAGTGGGAATCAGGTCGGAATCTCGTGCCAATCACGTGGGAATCACGTGGGAATCACGTGGGAATCACGTGGGAATCACGTGGGAATCACGTGACAAACATTTGGGAATCACGTGGGAATCAGTTGTCAATCACGTGGGAATCACGTGGGAATCACGTGGGAATCACTTGTCAATCACGTGTCAATCACGTGGGAATCACGTGGGAATCACATGGGAATCCCGAGTCAATCACGGGGGAATCACGTGGGAATCACGTGGGAATCACGTGGGAATCACGAGTCAATCACGAGGGAGTCACGTGGGAATCACGTGGGAATCCCGTGGAAATCACGTGGGAATCACTTGTCAATCACGAGTGAATCACGTGGGAATCACGTGTCAATCACGTGTCAATCACGTGGGAATCAACTGGACATCATGCATCAATCACGTGTCAATCACGTGGGAATCTCGGGGGAATCTCGTGGGAATCACGTGTCAATCACGTGGGAATAACGTGGGAATCACGTGTCAATCACTTGGGAATCACGTGGGAATCACGTGGAAAGCACGTGGGAAACACGTGTCAATCACTTGGGAATCACATGTGTATCACGTGATAATCACGTGGGAATCACGTGTAATTCACGTGGCAATCACGTGAGAATTACGTGGGAATCACGTGGGAATCAAGTGTCAATCACGTGGGAATCACGTGGGAAAAACTTGGGAATCACGTGTGAGTCACCTGGGAATCACGAGGGAATCACGTGGGAATCATGTGGGAATCACGAGTGAATCACGTGTCAATCACGTGGTAATCATGTGGGAATTACGTGGGAATCACGTGTGGATCACGTGACAATCATTTGGGAATCACGTCGGAATCATGTGTCAATCATGTGGGAATCACGTGGGAATCACGTGTCAATCACGTGGGAATCATGTGGGAATTACGTGGGAATCACGTGTGGATCACGTGGTAATTATTTAGGAATCACGTTGGAATCACGTGTGAATCACGTTGGAATCATGCGTCAATCACATGGGAATCACATGGGAATCACGTGGGAATCACGAGTCAATCACGTGGGAATCACGTGGGAATCACGTCTAATTCACGTGGATATCAAATGGGAATATCGTGTCAATCAAGTTGGAATCACGTGGGAATGACGTGTCTATCACGTGGGCATAACGTGGGAATCGTTTGGTAATCACGTTGGAATCACGTGAAATCACGTGGAAATGAAGTGTCAATCACGTGGGAATCACGTGGGAATCACGGGGTAATCATGTGTCAATCCCATCCGTATCACGTGGGAATCACGTGGGAATCATGTGGGTATCACGTGTCAATCACGTAGGAATCACGTGTCAATCACGTGGGAATCACGTGGGAATCACGTGTCAATCACGTGGGAAACTCGTGGGAATCACGTGGGAATCACGTGTGGATCACGTGACAGTCATTTGGGAATCACGTGGGAATCACGTGTCAATCACGTGGGAATCACGTGGGAATCACGTGTCAATCACGTGGGAGTCACGTGGATATCACGTGGGAATCCCGTGGAAATCACGGGGGAATCACGTGTCAATCACGAGGGAATCACATGGGAATCACGTGTCAATCACGTGGGAAACACGTGTCAATCACGTGGGAATCACATGGGATTCACGTGGGAATCACGTGTTAATCACGTGTAAATCACGTGGGAATCACGTGGGATTCACGTGTCAATCACGTGGGAAACACGTGTCAATCACGTGGGAATCACGTGGGAATCACGTGGGAATCACGTGTGAATCACGTGTCAATCACGTGGGAATCACGTGGGAATCACGTGTCAATCACGTGGGAATCTCGTGGAAATGAAGTGTCAATCACGGGGGAATCACTTGTCAATCACGAGGGAATCACGTGGGAATATCGTGTCAATCACGTGGGAATCACGTGGGAATCACGTGTGAATCACGTGTCAATCACGTGGGAATCACGTGGGAATCACGCCTCAATCACGTGGGAATCACGTGGGATTCACGTGTCAATCACGTGGAAATCACGAGGGAGTCACGTGGGAATCACGTGGGAATCACGTGTTAATCACGTGGAAATCACGTGGCAAACACTTGGGACTCACGTGGGAATCACATTTGAATCACGTGTCAATCACGTGGGAATCACGTGGGAATCACGTGAGAATCACGTGGGAATCACGTGTCAATCATGTGGGAATCACGTTGGAATCATCTGGGAATCACGTGGGAATGACGTGAAAATCATTAGGGAATGACGTGGGAATCACGTGTCAATCACGGGGGAATCACGTGTGAATCACGTGTGAATCACGTGTCAATCACGTGGGAATCACGTGGGAATCATGTGAGAATCACGTGGGAATCACCTGTCAATCATGTGGGAATCACGTGGGAATCACGTGTCAATCACGTGGGAATCACGGCGGAATCTCGTGCCAATCACGTGGGAATCACGTGGGAATCACGTGGGAATCACGTGGGAATTACGTGGGAATCACGTGTCAATCACGTGGGAATCACGTGGGAATCACGTGGGAATCACGTGACAATCATTTGGGAATCACGTGGGAATCAGGTGTCAATCACGTGGGAATCACGTGGGAATCACGTGGGAATCACGTGGGAATCACGTGTCAATCACGCGTCAATCACGTGGGAATCACGTGGGAATCTCGTGGGAATCCCTAGTCAATCACGTGGGAATCACGTGGGAATCACGTGGGAATCACGTATCATTCACGTGGGAATCACGTGGGAATCACGAGTCAATCACGAGGGAGTCACGTGGGAATCACGTGGGAATCCCGTGGAAATCACGTGGGAATCACTTGTCAATCACGAGGGAATCTCGTGGGAATCTCGTGTCAATCACGTGGGAATCACGTGGGAATCAAGTGGGAATCATGCTTCAATCTCGTGTGAATCACATGGGAGTCAAGTTGGAATAATGTGGGAATCACGTGGTAATCACGTGGGAATCAAGTGGGAATCACGTGTCAATCACGAGGGAATCATGAGGTAATCACGTTGGAATCACGAGTCAATCACTTGGGAATCACTTGGGAATCACGTAGGAATCACGTATCATTCACGTGGGAATCACGTATCAATCACGTGGGAATCACGTGGGAATCATGTGGGAATTACATGTCAATCACGTGGGAATCACGTGGGAATCACGTGTCAATCATGTGGGAATCACTTGGGAATCACATATCAGTCACGTGGGAATCACGTGGGAATCACATTTAATCACGTGGAAATCACATGGGAATCTCGTGGGAATGACGTGTCAATCACGTGGGCATCACGTGGGAATCATTTGGGAATCACGTGTCAATCACGTTGGAATCATATGGGAATCACGTGGGTATCACGTGGGAATAACGTGTCAATCACGTGGGAATCACGTGGGAATCACGTGGAAATCACGTGGAAATCACATGGGAATCTCGTGGGAATGACGTGTCAATCACGTGGGAATCACGAAGGAATCACATGTAAATCACGTGGGAATCACGTGGGAATCACGTGTCAATCACGTGGGAATCATGTGGGAATCACGTGGGAATGCCGTGGGAATCACGTGACAATCATTTGGGAATCACCTGGAAATCACGTGTTAATCACGTGGGAATCACGTGGGAATCACGTAGGAATCACGTGGGAATCACGTGGGAATGTCGTGTCAATCATGTGGGAATCACGGGGGAATCACGTGGGAATCACGTGTCAATCACGTGGGTATCACGTGGGAATCAGGTGGGAATATCGTGTGAATCACGTGAAAATCACGTGTCATTCACATGGGAATTACGTGGGAATCACGTGGGAATCACGTGTCAATCACGTGGGAATCTCGTGGGAAACACGTGTCAATCACGTGGGAATAACGTGGGAATCACGTGTCAATCACTTGGGAATCATGTGGGAATCACGTGGAAAGCACGTGGAAAACACGTGTCAATCACTTGGGAATCACATGGGTATCACGTGATAATCACGTGGGAATCAAGTGTAATTCACGTGGCAATCACGTGAGAATTACGTGGGAATCACGTGGGAATCACGTTTCAATCACATGGGAATCACGTGGGAATCATGCGTCAATCACGTGGGAATCACGTGGGAATCACGTGGGAATAACGGGGGAATCACGTGTCAATCACGTGGGAATCACGTGGAAATCACGTGGGAATCACGTGTCAATGAGGTGGGAATCAAATGGGAATCACGTGGGAATCACTTGTCAATCACGTGGGAATCATGTGGGATTTACATGACAATCACGAATTAATCACGTGGGAATCACGTGGAAATCACATTAAATCACGTGGGCATCACGTGGGCATCACATGGGAATCATTTAGGAATCACGTGGGAATCACCTGTGAATCACGTTGGAATCATGCGTCCATCACGTGGGAATCACATGGGAGTCACGTGGGATTCACGTGGTAATCACGTTACAATCATGTGGGAATTACGTGTCAATCATGTGGGAATCACGTAGGAATCACGTGTCATTCATGTGGGAAACACGTGGGAATCACATGGGAATCACGTGGTAGTCACATCTCAATCACGTGTGAATCACGAGGGAATCACGTGTCAATCACGTGGGAATCACTTGGGAATCACAGGGTAATCACCTGTCATTCACGTGGGAATCATGTGGGCATCACGTGGGAATCATGTGGGAATCAGGTGTCAATCACGTAGGAATCACTTGGGAAACAAGTGGGAATCACGTGTCAATCACTTGGGAATCACGGGTCAATCATGTGGGAATCACGTGGAATCAGGCATCAATAATGTGGGAATCACGTGGGAATCACGTGGGAATCACGTGGGAATCACGTGGGAATCACGAGTCAATCACGTGGGAATCACGTGGGAATCACGGCTAATTCACATGGATATCAAATGGGAATCTCGTGTCAATCAAGTTGGAATCACGTAGGAATGACGTGTCAATCACGTGGGCGTCACGTGGGAATCGTTTGGGAATCACGTGGGAACCACGTGGGAATCACGAGGGAATGAGGTGTCAATCACGTGGGAATCACGTGGGAATCATGTCGGAATGACGTGTCAATCCCATGGGTATCACATGGGAATCACGTGGGAATCATGTGGGAATCACGTGTCAATCACATAGGAATCACGTATCAATCACGTGGGAATCACTTGGGAATCACGTGCCAATCACGAGTCAATCACGTGGGAATCACGTGGGAATCACGTGTCAATCACGTGGGAGTCACGTGGATATCACGTGGGAATCCCGTGGAAATCACGGGGGAATCACGTGTCAATCACGAGGGAATCACGTGTGAATCACGTGGGAATCAAGTGGGAATCACGTGTAAATCACGTGGGAATCACGTGGGAATCACGTGTCAATCATGTGTCAATCACATGGGAATCACGTGTCAATATGTGTCAATCACGTGGTAATCACGTGGGAATCACGTGGGATCACGTGGGAATCACGTGACAATCATTTGTGAATCACGTGGTAATCACGTGTAAATCACGTGGGAATCACGTGGGAATCACAAGGAAATCACGTGGCATTCACGTGAGAATCACGTGTCAATCACGATGGAATCACTTGGGAATCACGTGTCAATCACGGGGGAATCACGTGGTAATCACGTGTAAATCACGTGGGAATCACGTGGGAATCACAAGGAAATCACGTGTCAATCACAAGGAAATCACGTGTCAATCACGTGGGAAACACGTGTCAATCACTTGGGAATCACGTGGGAATCACGTGTCAATCACGGGGGAATCACGTGTGAATCACGTGTGGATCACGTGTCAATCACGTGGGAATCACGTGGGAATCATGTGGGAATCACGTGGGAATCACGTGTCAATCATGTGGGAATGACGTGGGAATCACGTGTCAATCAGGTGGGAATCAAGTGGGAATCAGGTCGGAATCTCGTGCCAATCACGTGGGAATCACGTGGGAATCACGTGGGAATCACGTGGGAATCAGTTGTCAATCACGTGGGAATCACGTGGGAATCACGTGGGAATCACTTGTCAATCACGTGTCAATCACGTGGGAATCACGTGGGAATCACATGGGAATCCCGAGTCAATCACGGGGGAATCACGTGGGAATCACGTGGGAATCACGTGGGAATCACGAGTCAATCACGAGGGAGTCACGTGGGAATCACGTGGGAATCCCGTGGAAATCACGTGGGAATCACTTGTCAATCACGAGTGAATCACGTGGGAATCACGTGTCAATCACGTGTCAATCACGTGGGAATCAACTGGACATCATGCATCAATCACGTGTCAATCACGTGGGAATCTCGGGGGAATCTCGTGGGAATCACGTGTCAATCACGTGGGAATAACGTGGGAATCACGTGTCAATCACTTGGGAATCACGTGGGAATCACGTGGAAAGCACGTGGGAAACACGTGTCAATCACTTGGGAATCACATGTGTATCACGTGATAATCACGTGGGAATCACGTGTAATTCACGTGGCAATCACGTGAGAATTACGTGGGAATCACGTGGGAATCAAGTGTCAATCACGTGGGAATCACGTGGGAAAAACTTGGGAATCACGTGTGAATCACCTGGGAATCACGAGGGAATCACGTGGGAATCATGTGGGAATCACGAGTGAATCACGTGTCAATCACGTGGTAATCATGTGGGAATTACGTGGGAATCACGTGTGGATCACGTGACAATCATTTGGGAATCACGTCGGAATCATGTGTCAATCATGTGGGAATCACGTGGGAATCACGTGTCAATCACGTGGGAATCATGTGGGAATTACGTGGGAATCACGTGTGGATCACGTGGTAATCATTTAGGAATCACGTTGGAATCACGTGTGAATCACGTTGGAATCATGCGTCAATCACGTGGGAATCACATGGGAATCACGTGGGAATCACGAGTCAATCACGTGGGAATCACGTGGGAATCACGTCTAATTCACGTGGATATCAAATGGGAATATCGTGTCAATCAAGTTGGAATCACGTGGGAATGACGTGTCAATCACGTGGGCATAACGTGGGAATCGTTTGGTAATCACGTTGGAATCACGTGAAATCACGTGGAAATGAAGTGTCAATCACGTGGGAATCACGTGGGAATCACGGGGTAATCATGTGTCAATCCCATCCGTATCACGTGGGAATCACGTGGGAATCATGTGGGTATCACGTGTCAATCACGTAGGAATCACGTGTCAATCACGTGGGAATCACGTGGGAATCACGTGTCAATCACGTGGGAAACTCGTGGGAATCACGTGGGAATCACGTGTGGATCACGTGACAGTCATTTGGGAATCACGTGGGAATCACCTGTCAATCACGTGGGAATCACGTGGGAATCACGTGTCAATCACGTGGGAGTCACGTGGATATCACGTGGGAATCCCGTGGAAATCACGGGGGAATCACGTGTCAATCACGAGGGAATCACATGGGAATCACGTGTCAATCACGTGGGAAACACGTGTCAATCACGTGGGAATCACATGGGATTCACGTGGGAATCACGTGTTAATCACGTGTAAATCACGTGGGAATCACGTGGGAATCACGTGTCAATCACGTGGGAAACACGTGTCAATCACGTGGGAATCCCGTGGGAATCACGTGTGAATCACGTGTCAATCACGTGGGAATCACGTGGGAATCACGTGTCAATCACGTGGGAATCTCGTGGAAATGAAGTGTCAATCACGGGGGAATCACTTGTCAATCACGAGGGAATCACGTGGGAATATCGTGTCAATCACGTGGGAATCACGTGGGAATCACGTGGGAATCACGCCTCAATCACGTGGGAATCACGTGGGATTCACGTGTCAATCACGTGGAAATCACGAGGGAGTCACGTGGGAATCACGTGGGAATCACGTGTTAATCACGTGGAAATCACGTGGCAAACACTTGGGACTCACGTGGGAATCACATTTGAATCACGTGTCAATCACGTGGGAATCACGTGGGAATCACGTGAGAATCACGTGGGAATCACGTGTCAATCATGTGGGAATCACGTTGGAATCATCTGGGAATCACGTGGGAATGACGTGAAAATCATTAGGGAATGACGTGGGAATCACGTGTCAATCACGGGGGAATCACGTGTGAATCACGTGTGAATCACGTGTCAATCACGTGGGAATCACGTGGGAATCATGTGAGAATCACGTGGGAATCACCTGTCAATCATGTGGGAATCACGTGGGAATCACGTGTCAATCACGTGGGAATCACGGCGGAATCTCGTGCCAATCACGTGGGAATCACGTGGGAATCACGTGGGAATCACGTGGGAATTACGTGGGAATCACGTGTCAATCACGAGGGAGTCACGTGGGAATCACGTGGGAATCCCGTGGAAATCACGTGGGAATCACGTGTTAATCACGTGTAAATCACGTGGGAATCACGTGGGAATCACGTGGGAATCACGTGGGAATCACGAGTCAATCACGAGGGAGTCACGTGGGAATCACGTGGGAATCCCGTGGAAATCACGTGGGAATCACTTGTCAATCACGAGTGAATCACGTGGGAATCACGTGTCAATCACGTGTCAATCACGTGGGAATCAACTGGACATCATGCATCAATCACGTGTCAATCACGTGGGAATCTCGGGGGAATCTCGTGGGAATCACGTGTCAATCACGTGGGAATAACTTGGGAATCACGTGTCAATCACTTGGGAATCACGTGGGAATCACGTGGAAAGCACGTGGGAAACACGTGTCAATCACTTGGGAATCACATGTGTATCACGTGATAATCACGTGGGAATCACGTGTAATTCACGTGGCAATCACGTGAGAATTACGTGGGAATCACGTGGGAATCAAGTGTCAATCACGTGGGAATCACGTGGGAAAAACTTGGGAATCACGTGTGAATCACCTGGGAATCACGAGGGAATCACGTGGGAATCATGTGGGAATCACGAGTGAATCACGTGTCAATCACGTGGTAATCATGTGGGAATTACGTGGGAATCACGTGTGGATCACGTGACAATCATTTGGGAATCACGTCGGAATCATGTGTCAATCATGTGGGAATCACGTGGGAATCACGTGTCAATCACGTGGGAATCATGTGGGAATTACGTGGGAATCACGTGTGGATCACGTGGTAATCATTTAGGAATCACGTTGGAATCACGTGTGAATCACGTTGGAATCATGCGTCAATCACGTGGGAATCACATGGGAATCACGTGGGAATCACGAGTCAATCACGTGGGAATCACGTGGGAATCACGTCTAATTCACGTGGATATCAAATGGGAATATCGTGTCAATCAAGTTGGAATCACGTGGGAATGACGTGTCAATCACGTGGGCATAACGTGGGAATCGTTTGGTAATCACGTTGGAATCACGTGAAATCACGTGGAAATGAAGTGTCAATCACGTGGGAATCACGTGGGAATCACGGGGTAATCATGTGTCAATCCCATCCGTATCACGTGGGAATCACGTGGGAATCATGTGGGTATCACGTGTCAATCACGTAGGAATCACGTGTCAATCACGTGGGAATCACGTGGGAATCACGTGTCAATCACGTGGGAAACTCGTGGGAATCACGTGGGAATCACGTGTGGATCACGTGACAGTCATTTGGGAATCACGTGGGAATCACGTGTCAATCACGTGGGAATCACGTGGGAATCACGTGTCAATCACGTGGGAGTCACGTGGATATCACGTGGGAATCCCGTGGAAATCAAGGGGGAATCACGTGTCAATCACGAGGGAATCACATGGGAATCACGTGTCAATCACGTGGGAAACACGTGTCAATCACGTGGGAATCACATGGGATTCACGTGGGAATCACGTGGGAATCACATGGGAATCACGTGTCAATCACGTGGGAAACACGTGTCAATCACGTGGGAATCACGTGGGAATCACGTGTGAATCACGTGTCAATCACGTGGGAATCACGTGGGAATCACGTGTCAATCACGTGGGAATCTCGTGGAAATGAAGTGTCAATCACGGGGGAATCACTTGTCAATCACGAGGGAATCACGTGGGAATATCGTGTCAATCACGTGGGAATCACGTGGGAATCACGTGGGAATCACGCCTCAATCACGTGGGAATCACGTGGGATTCACGTGTCAATCACGTGGAAATCACGAGGGAGTCACGTGGGAATCACGTGGGAATCACGTGTTAATCACGTGGAAATCACGTGGCAAACACTTGGGACTCACGTGGGAATCACATTTGAATCACGTGTCAATCACGTGGGAATCACGTGGGAATCACGTGAGAATCACGTGGGAATCACGTGTCAATCATGTGGGAATCACGTTGGAATCATCTGGGAATCACGTGGGAATGACGTGAAAATCATTAGGGAATGACGTGGGAATCACGTGTCAATCACGGGGGAATCACGTGTGAATCACGTGTGAATCACGTGTCAATCACGTGGGAATCACGTGGGAATCATGTGAGAATCACGTGGGAATCACCTGTCAATCATGTGGGAATCACGTGGGAATCACGTGTCAATCACGTGGGAATCACGGCGGAATCTCGTGCCAATCACGTGGGAATCACGTGGGAATCACGTGGGAATCACGTGGGAATTACGTGGGAATCACGTGTCAATCACGTGGGAATCACGTGGGAATCACGTGACAATCATTTGGGAATCACGTGGGAATCAGGTGTCAATCACGTGGGAATCACGTGGGAATCACGTGGGAATCACGTGGGAATCACGTGTCAATCACGCGTCAATCACGTGGGAATCACGTGGGAATCTCGTGGGAATCCCGAGTCAATCACGTGGGAATCACGTGGGAATCACGTGGGAATCACGTATCATTCACGTGGGAATCACGTGGGAATCACGAGTCAATCACGAGGGAGTCACGTGGGAATCACGTGGGAATCCCGTGGAAATCACGTGGGAATCACTTGTCAATCACGAGGGAATCTCGTGGGAATCTCGTGTCAATCACGTGGGAATCACGTGGGAATCAAGTGGGAATCATGCTTCAATCTCGTGTGAATCACATGGGAGTCAAGTTGGAATAATGTGGGAATCACGTGGTAATCACGTGGGAATCAAGTGGGAATCACGTGTCAATCACGAGGGAATCATGAGGTAATCACGTTGGAATCACGAGTCAATCACTTGGGAATCACTTGGGAATCACGTAGGAATCACGTATCATTCACGTGGGAATCACGTATCAATCACGTGGGAATCACGTGGGAATCATGTGGGAATTACATGTCAATCACGTGGGAATCACGTGGGAATCACGTGTCAATCATGTGGGAATCACTTGGGAATCACATATCAGTCACGTGGGAATCACGTGGGAATCACATTTAATCACGTGGAAATCACATGGGAATCTCGCGGGAATGACGTGTCAATCACGTGGGCATCACGTGGGAATCATTTGGGAATCACGTGTCAATCACGTTGGAATCATATGGGAATCACGTGGGTATCACGTGGGAATAACGTGTCAATCACGTGGGAATCACGTGGGAATCACGTGGAAATCACGTGGAAATCACATGGGAATCTCGTGGGAATGACGTGTCAATCACGTGGGAATCACGAAGGAATCACATGTAAATCACGTGGGAATCACGTGGGAATCACGTGTCAATCACGTGGGAATCATGTGGGAATCACGTGGGAATGCCGTGGGAATCACGTGACAATCATTTGGGAATCACCTGGAAATCACGTGTTAATCACGTGGGAATCACGTGGGAATCACGTAGGAATCACGTGGGAATCACGTGGGAATGTCGTGTCAATCATGTGGGAATCACGGGGGAATCACGTGGGAATCACGTGTCAATCACGTGGGTATCACGTGGGAATCAGGTGGGAATATCGTGTGAATCACGTGAAAATCACGTGTCATTCACATGGGAATTACGTGGGAATCACGTGGGAATCACGTGTCAATCACGTGGGAATCTCGTGGGAAACACGTGTCAATCACGTGGGAATAACGTGGGAATCACGTGTCAATCACTTGGGAATCATGTGGGAATCACGTGGAAAGCACGTGGAAAACACGTGTCAATCACTTGGGAATCACATGGGTATCACGTGATAATCACGTGGGAATCAAGTGTAATTCACGTGGCAATCACGTGAGAATTACGTGGGAATCACGTGGGAATCACGTTTCAATCACATGGGAATCACGTGGGAATCATGCGTCAATCACGTGGGAATCACGTGGGAATCACGTGGGAATAACGGGGGAATCACGTGTCAATCACGTGGGAATCACGTGGAAATCACGTGGGAATCACGTGTCAATGAGGTGGGAATCAAATGGGAATCACGTGGGAATCACTTGTCAATCACGTGGGAATCATGTGGGATTTACATGACAATCACGAATTAATCACGTGGGAATCACGTGGAAATCACATTAAATCACGTGGGCATCACGTGGGCATCACATGGGAATCATTTAGGAATCACGTGGGAATCACCTGTGAATCACGTTGGAATCATGCGTCCATCACGTGGGAATCACATGGGAGTCACGTGGGATTCACGTGGTAATCACGTTACAATCATGTGGGAATTACGTGTCAATCATGTGGGAATCACGTAGGAATCACGTGTCATTCATGTGGGAAACACGTGGGAATCACATGGGAATCACGTGGTAGTCACATCTCAATCACGTGTGAATCACGAGGGAATCACGTGTCAATCACGTGGGAATCACTTGGGAATCACAGGGTAATCACCTGTCATTCACGTGGGAATCATGTGGGCATCACGTGGGAATCATGTGGGAATCAGGTGTCAATCACGTAGGAATCACTTGGGAAACAAGTGGGAATCACGTGTCAATCACTTGGGAATCACGGGTCAATCATGTGGGAATCACGTGGAATCATGCATCAATAATGTGGGAATCACGTGGGAATCACGAGTCAATCACGTGTGAATCACGTGGGAATCACGGCTAATTCACATGGATATCAAATGGGAATATCGTGTCAATCAAGTTGGAATCTCGAAGGAATGACGTGTCAATCACGTGGGCGTCACGTGGGAATCGTTTGGGAATCACGTGGGAATCACGTGGGAATCACGAGGGAATGAGGTGTCAATCACGTGGGAATCACGTGGAAATCATGTGGGAATCACGTGTCAATCACGTAGGAATCATGTATCAAACACGTGGGAATCACTTGGGAATCACGTGCCAATCACGAGTCAATCACGTGGGAATCACGTGGGAATCACGTGTAAATCACGTGGGAGTCACGTGGATATCACGTGGGAATCCCGTGGAAATCACGGGGGAATCAAGTGTCAATCACGAGGGAATGACGTGGGAATCACGTGTAAATCACGTGGGAATCAAGTGGGAATCACGTGTAAATCACGTGCGAATCACGTGGGAATCACGTGTCAATCATGTGTCAATCACGTGGTAATCACGTGGGAATCACGTGGGATCACGTGGGAATCACAAGGAAATCACGTGTCATTCACGTGGGAATCACGTGTCAATCACGATGGAATCACTTGGGAATCACGTGTCAATCACGGGGGAATCACGGGGTAATCACGTGTAATTCACGTGGGAATCACAAGGAAATCACGTGTCAATCACAAGGAAATCACGTGTCAATCACGTGGGAAACACGTGTCAATCACTTGGGAATCACGTGGGAATCACGTGTCAATCACGGGGGAATCACGTGTGAATCACGTGTGAATCACGTGGGAATCACGTGGGAATCATGTGGGAATCACGTGGGAATCACGTGTCAATCATGTGGGAATCACGTGGGAATCAAGTGTCAATCACGTGGGAATCACGTGGGAATCACGTCGGAATCTCGTGCCAATCACGTGGGAATCACGTGGGAATCACGTGGGAATCACGTGGGAATTACGAGGGAATCACGTGTCAATCACGTGGAAATCACGTGGGAATCACGTGTCAATCACGTGGGAATCTCGTGGAAATGAAGTGTCAATCACGGGGGAATCACTTGTCAATCACGAGGGAATCACGTGGGAATATCGTGTCAATCACGTGGGAATCACGTGGGAATCACGTGTGAATCACGTGTCAATCACGTGGGAATCACGTGGGAATCACGCCTCAATCACGTGGGAATCACGTGGGATTCACGTGTCAATCACGTGGAAATCACGAGGGAGTCACGTGGGAATCACGTGGGAATCACGTGTTAATCACGTGGAAATCACGTGGCAAACACTTGGGACTCACGTGGGAATCACATTTGAATCACGTGTCAATCACGTGGGAATCACGTGGGAATCACGTGAGAATCACGTGGGAATCACGTGTCAATCATGTGGGAATCACGTTGGAATCATCTGGGAATCACGTGGGAATGACGTGAAAATCATTAGGGAATGACGTGGGAATCACGTGTCAATCACGGGGGAATCACGTGTGAATCACGTGTGAATCACGTGTCAATCACGTGGGAATCACGTGGGAATCATGTGAGTATCACGTGGGAATCACCTGTTAATCATGTGGGAATCACGTGGGAATCACGTGTCAATCACGTGGGAATCACGGCGGAATCTCGTGCCAATCACGTGGGAATCACGTGGGAATCACGTGGGAATCACGTGGGAATTACGTGGGAATCACGTGTCAATCACGTGGGAATCACGTGGGAATCACGTGACAATCATTTGGGAATCACGTGGGAATCAGGTGTCAATCACGTGGGAATCACGTGGGAATCACGTGGGAATCACGTGTCAATCACGCGTCAATCACGTGGGAATCACGTGGGAATCTCGTGGGAATCCCGAGTCAACCACGTGGGAATCACGTGGGAATCACGTGGGAATCACGTATCATTCACGTGGGAATCACGTGGGAATCACGAGTCAATCACGAGGGAGTCACGTGGGAATCACGTGGGAATCCCGTGGAAATCACGTGGGAATCACTTGTCAATCACGAGGGAATCTCGTGGGAATCTCGTGTCAATCACGTGGGAATCACGTGGGAATCAAGTGGGAATCATGCTTCAATCTCGTGTGAATCACATGGGAGTCAAGTTGGAATAATGTGGGAATCACGTGGTAATCACGTGGGAATCAAGTGGGAATCACGTGTCAATCACGAGGGAATCATGAGGTAATCACGTTGGAATCACGAGTCAATCACTTGGGAATCACTTGGGAATCACGTAGGAATCACGTATCATTCACGTGGGAATCACGTATCAATCACGTGGGAATCACGTGGGAATCATGTGGGAATTACATGTCAATCACGTGGGAATCACGTGGGAATCACGTGTCAATCATGTGGGAATCACTTGGGAATCACATATCAGTCACGTGGGAATCACGTGGGAATCACATTTAATCACGTGGAAATCACATGGGAATCTCGTGGGAATGACGTGTCAATCACGTGGGCATCACGTGGGAATCATTTGGGAATCACGTGTCAATCACGTTGGAATCATATGGGAATCACGTGGGTATCACGTGGGAATAACGTGTCAATCACGTGGGAATCACGTGGGAATCACGTGGAAATCACGTGGAAATCACATGGGAATCTCGTGGGAATGACGTGTCAATCACGTGGGAATCACGAAGGAATCACATGTAAATCACGTGGGAATCACGTGGGAATCACGTGTCAATCACGTGGGAATCATGTGGGAATCACGTGGGAATGCCGTGGGAATCACGTGACAATCATTTGGGAATCACCTGGAAATCACGTGTTAATCACGTGGGAATCACGTGGGAATCACGTAGGAATCACGTGGGAATCACGTGGGAATGTCGTGTCAATCATGTGGGAATCACGGGGGAATCACGTGGGAATCACGTGTCAATCACGTGGGTATCACGTGGGAATCAGGTGGGAATATCGTGTGAATCACGTGAAAATCACGTGTCATTCACATGGGAATTACGTGGGAATCACGTGGGAATCACGTGTCAATCACGTGGGAATCTCGTGGGAAACACGTGTCAATCACGTGGGAATAACGTGGGAATCACGTGTCAATCACTTGGGAATCATGTGGGAATCACGTGGAAAGCACGTGGAAAACACGTGTCAATCACTTGGGAATCACATGGGTATCACGTGATAATCACGTGGGAATCAAGTGTAATTCACGTGGCAATCACGTGAGAATTACGTGGGAATCACGTGGGAATCACGTTTCAATCACATGGGAATCACGTGGGAATCATGCGTCAATCACGTGGGAATCACGTGGGAATCACGTGGGAATAACGGGGGAATCACGTGTCAATCACGTGGGAATCACGTGGAAATCACGTGGGAATCACGTGTCAATGAGGTGGGAATCAAATGGGAATCACGTGGGAATCACTTGTCAATCACGTGGGAATCATGTGGGATTTACATGACAATCACGAATTAATCACGTGGGAATCACGTGGAAATCACATTAAATCACGTGGGCATCACGTGGGCATCACATGGGAATCATTTAGGAATCACGTGGGAATCACCTGTGAATCACGTTGGAATCATGCGTCCATCACGTGGGAATCACATGGGAGTCACGTGGGATTCACGTGGTAATCACGTTACAATCATGTGGGAATTACGTGTCAATCATGTGGGAATCACGTAGGAATCACGTGTCATTCATGTGGGAAACACGTGGGAATCACATGGGAATCACGTGGTAGTCACAACTCAATCACGTGTGAATCACGAGGGAATCACGTGTCAATCACGTGGGAATCACTTGGGAATCACAGGGTAATCACCTGTCATTCACGTGGGAATCATGTGGGCATCACGTGGGAATCATGTGGGAATCAGGTGTCAATCACGTAGGAATCACTTGGGAAACAAGTGGGAATCACGTGTCAATCACTTGGGAATCACGGGTCAATCATGTGGGAATCACGTGGAATCATGCATCAATAATGTGGGAATCACGTGGGAATCACGAGTCAATCACGTGTGAATCACGTGGGAATCACGGCTAATTCACATGGATATCAAATGGGAATATCGTGTCAATCAAGTTGGAATCTCGAAGGAATGACGTGTCAATCACGTGGGCGTCACGTGGGAATCGTTTGGGAATCACGTGGGAATCACGTGGGAATCACGAGGGAATGAGGTGTCAATCACGTGGGAATCACGTGGGAATCATGTGGGAATGACGTGTCAATCCCATGGGTATCACATGGGAATCACGTGGGAATGACGTGTCAATCCCATGGATATCACATGGAAATCACGTGGGAATCACGTGTCAATCACGTGGGAATCACGTGGGAATAACGTGGGAATCACGTGTCAATCAGGAGGGAATCACGTGGGAATCACGTGGGAATCACGTGTCAATCACGTGGGAATCAAGTGGGAATAACGTGGGTATCACGTGTCAATGAGGTGGGAATCAAATGGGAATCACGTGGGAATCACGTGTCAATCACGTGGGAATCATGTGGGAATTACGTGACAATCACGAGTTAATCACGTGGGAATCACGTGGAAATCACATTAAATCACGTGGGTATCACGTGGGCATCACATGGGAATCATTTAGGAATGACGTGGGAATCACGTGTGAATCACGTTGGAATCATGCGTCAATCACGTGGGAATCACATGGGAGTCACGTGGGATTCACGTGGTAATCACGTTACAATCATGTGGGAATTACGTGTCAATCATGTGGGAATCACGTAGGAATCACGTGTCATTCATGTGGGAAACACGTGGGAATCACATGGGAATCACGTGGTAGTCACATCTCAATCACGTGTGAATCACGAGGGAATCACGTGTCAGTCATGTGGGAATCACTTGGGAATCACAGGGTAATCACCTGTCATTCACGTGGGAATCATGTGGGCATCACGTGGGAATCATGTGGGAATCAGGTGTCAATCACCTGGGAATCACTTGGGAAACAAGTGGGAATCACGTGTCAATCACTTGGGAATCACGGGACAATCATGTGGGAATCACGTGGAATCATGCATCAATAATGTGGAATCACGTGGGAATCACGTGGGAATCACGTGGGAATCACGTGGGAATCACGAGTCAATCACGTGGGAATCACGTGGGAATCACGGCTAATTCACATGGATATCAAATGGGAATCTCGTGTCAATTAGTTGGAATCACGTAGGAATGACGTGTCAATCACGTGGGCGTCACGTGGGAATCGTTTGGGAATCACGTGGGAATCACCAGGGAATGAGGTGTCAATCACGTGGGAATCACGTGGGAATCATGTGGGAATGACGTGTCAATCCCATGGGTATCACATGGGAATCACGTGGGAATCATGTGGGAATCACGTGTCAATCACGTAGGAATCACGTATCAATCACATGGGAATCACTTGGGAATCACGTGCCAATCACGTGTCAATCACGTGGGAATCACGTGTCAATCACGTGGGAGTCACATGGATATCACGTGGGAATCCCGTGGAAATCACGGGGGAATCACGTGTCAATCACGAGGGAATCACGTGGGAATCACGTGGGAATCACGTGGGAATCAAGTGGGAATCACGTGTAAATCACGTGGGAATCACGTGGGAATCACGTGTCAATCATGTGTCAATCACGTGGTAATCACGTGGGAATCACGTGGGATCACGTGGGAATCACGTGACAATGATTTGTGAATCACGTGGTAATCACGTGTAAATCACGTGGGAATTACGTGGGAATCACAAGGAAATCACGTGTCATTCACGTGGGAATCACGTGTCAATCACGATGGAATCACTTGGGAATCACGTGTCAATCACGGGGGAATAACGTGGTAATCACGTGTAAATCACGTGGGAATCACGTGGGAATCACAAGGAAATCACGTGTCAATCACAAGGAAATCACGTGTCAATCACGTGGGAAACACGTGTCAATCACTTGGGAATCACGTGGGAATCACGTGTCAATCACGGGGGAATCACGTGTGAATCACGTGGGAATCACGTGTCAATCATGTGGGAATCACGTGGGAATCACGTGTCAATCACGTGGGAATCACGTGGGAATCACGTCGGAATCTCGTGCCAATCACGTGGGAATCACGTGGGAATCACGTGGGAATTACGTGGGAATCACGTGTCAATCACGTGGGAATCACGTGGGAAACACGTGGGAATCACGTGACAATCATTTGGGAATCACGTGGGAATCAGGTGTCAATCACGTGGGAATCACGTGGGAATCACGTGTCAATCACGTGTCAATCACGTGGGAATCACGTGGGAATCAAGTGGGAATCCCGAGTCAATAACGGGGGAATCACGTGGGAATCACGTGGGAATCACGTGTCATTCACGTGGGAATCACGTGGGAATCACGAGTCAATCACGAGGGAGTCACGTGCCAATCACGTGGGAATCCCGTGGAAATCACGTGGGAATCACGTGTCAATCACGAGTGAATCACCTGGGAATCACGTGTCAATCACGTGTCAATAACGTGGGAATCAAGTGGAAATCATGCATCAATCACGTGTCAATCACGTGGGAATCTCGGGGGAATCTCGTGGGAATCACGTGTCAATCACGTGGGAATAACGTGGGAATCACGTTTCAATCACTTGGGAATCACGTGGGAATCACGTGGGAATAACGTGGGAAACACGTGTCAATCACTTGGGAATCACATGTGTATCACGTGATAATCACGTGGGAATCACGTGTAATTCACGTGGCAATCACGTGAGAATTACGTGGGAATCACGTGGGAATGAAGTGTCAATCACGTGGGAATCACGTGGGAAAAACTTGGGAATCACGTGTCAATCACGTGGGAATCACGAGGGAATCACGTGGGAATCATGTGGGAATCACGAGGGAATCACGTGTCAATCACGTGGGAATCATGTGGGAATTACGTGGGAATCACGTGTGGATCACGTGACAATCATTTGGGAATCACGTCGGAATCATGTGTCAATCACGTGGGAATCACGTGGGAATCACGTGTGGATCACGTGGGAATCATTTAGGAATCACGTTGCAATCACGTGTGAATCACGTTGGAATCATGCGTCAATCACGTGGGAATCACATGGGAGTCACGTGGGATTCACGTGGTAATCACGTGGCAATCATGTGGGAATTACGTGTCAATCACGTGGGAATCACGTAAGAATCACGTGTCATTCATGTGGGAATAACGTGGGATTCACATGGGAATCACGTGGTAATCACATCTCATTCACGTGTGAATCACCAGGGAATCACATGGTAATCACGTGTCATTCACGTGGGAATCACGTGGGCATCACGTGGGAATGATGTGGGAATCAGGTGTCAATCACGTGGGAATCACAAGGGAAACAAGTGGGAATCACGTGTCAATCACTTGGGAATCACGTGTGAGTCACGTGGGAATCACATGGTAATCACGTGTCAATCATGTGGGAATCACGTGGAATCATGCATCAATAATGTGGGAATCATGTGGGAATCACGTGGGAATCACGTGGGAATCACGAGTCAATCACGTGGGAATCACGTGGTAATCACGTCTAATTCACGTGGATATCAAATGGGAATCTCGTGTCAATCAAGTTGGAATCACGTAGGAATGACGTGCCAATCACGTGGGCGTCACGTGGGAATCGTTTGGGAATCACGTGGGAATCACGTGGGAATCACGAGGGAATGAGGTGTCAATCACGTGGGAATCACGTGGGAATCATGTGGGAATGACGTGTCAATCCCATGGGTATCACATGGGAATCACGTGGGAATGACGTGTCAATCCCATGGATATCACATGGGAATCACGTGGGAATCACTTGGGAATCACGTGCCAATCACGAGTCAATCACTTGGGAATCACGTGTCAATCACGTGGGAGTCACGTGGATATCACGTGGGAATCCCGTGGAAATCACGGGGGAATAACGTGTCAATCACGAGGGAATGACGTGGGAATCACGTGGGAATCACGTGTAAATCACGTGGGAATCAAGTGGGAATCACGTGTAAATCACGTGGGAATCACGTGTCAATCATGTGTCAATCACGTGGTAATCACGTGGGAATCACGTGGGATCACGTGGGAATCACGTGACAATCATTTGTGAATCACGTGGTAATCACGTGTAAATCACGTGGGAATCACGTGGGAATCACAAGGAAATCACTTTTCATTCACGTGGGAATCACGTGTCAATCACGTTGGAATCACTTGGGAATCACGTGTCAATCACGGGGGAATCACGTGGTAATCACGTGTAAATGACGTGGGAATCACGTGGGAATCACAAGGAAATCACGTGTCAATCACAAGGAAATCACGTGTCAATCACGTGGGAAACATGTGCCAATCACTTGGGAATCACGTGGGAATCACGTGTCATTCACGGGGGAATCACGTGTGAATCACGTGTCAATCACGTGGGAATCACGTGGGAATCATGTGGGAATCACGTGGGAATCACGTGTCAATCATGTGGGAATCACCTGGGAATCACGTGTCAATCACGTGGGAATCACGTGGGAATCACGTCGGAATCTCGTGCCAATCACGTGGGAATCACGTGGGAATCACGTGGGAATCACGTGACAATCATTTGGGAATCACGTGGGAATCAGGTGTCAATCACATGGGAATCACGTGGGAATCACGTGTCAATCACGTGTCAATCACGTGGGAATCACGTGGGTATCACGTGGGAATCCCGAGTCAATCACGGGGGAATCACGTGGGAATCACGTGGGAATCCCGAGTCAATCACGGGGGAATCACGTGGGAATCACGTGGGAATCACGTGTCAATCACGTGGGAATCTCGTGGGAATCACGTGTCAATCACGTGGGAATAACGTGGGAATCACGTGTCAATCACTTGGGAATCATGTGGGAATCACGTGGAAAGCACGTGGAAAACACGTGTCAATCACTTGGGAATCACATGGGTATCACGTGATAATCACGTGGGAATCAAGTGTAATTCACGTGGCAATCACGTGAGAATTACGTGGGAATCACGTGGGAATCACGTTTCAATCACATGGGAATCACGTGGGAATCATGCGTCAATCACGTGGGAATCACGTGGGAATCACGTGTCAATCACGTGGGAATCACGTGGGAATAACGTGGGAATCATGTGTCAATCAGGAGGGTATCACGTGGGAATCACGTGGGAATCACGTGTCAATCACGTGGGAATCAAGTGGGAATAACGTGGGTATCAAGTGTCAATGAGGTGGGAATCAAATGGGAATCACGTGGGAATCACGTGTCAATCATGTGGGAATCATGTGGGAATTACGTGACAATCACGAGTTAGTCACGTGGGAATCACGTGGAAATCACATTAAATCACGTGGGCATCACGTGGGCATCACATGGGAATCATTTAGGAATCACGTGGGAATCACGTGTGAATCACGTTGGAATCATGCGTCAATCACGTGGGAATCACATGGGAGTCACGTGGGATTCACGTGGTAATCACGTTACAATCATGTGGGAATTACGTGTCAATCATGTGGGAATCACGTAGGAATCACATGTCATTCATGTGGGAAACACGTGGGAAACACATGGGAATCACGTGGTAGTCACATCTCAATCACGTGTGAATCACGAGGGAATCACGTGTCAATCACGTGGGAATCACCTGGGAATCACAGGGTAATCACCTGTCAATCACGTGGGAATCATGTGGGCATCAAGTGGGAATCATGTGGGAATCAGGTGTCAATCACGTGGGAATCACTTGGGAAACAAGTGGGAATCACGTGTCAATCACTTGGGAATCACGGGTCAATCATGAGGGAATCACGTGGAATCATGCATCAATAATGTGGGAATCACGTGGGAATCATGTGGGAATCACGTGGGAATCACGTGGGAATCACGAGTCAATCACGTGGGAATCACGTGGGAATCACGGCTAATTCACATGGATATCAAATGGGAATCTCGTGTCAATCAAGTTGGAATCACGTAGGAATGACGTGTCAATCACGTGGGCGTCACGTGGAAATCGTTTGGGAATCACGTGGGAATCACGTGGGAATCACGAGGGAATGAGGTGTCAATCACGTGGGAATCACGTGGGAATCATGTGGGAATGACGTGTCAATCCCATGGGTATCACATGGGAATCACGTGTGAATAACGTGGGAATCACGTGTCAATCACGTGGGCATCACGTGGGAATCATTTGGGAATCACGAGGGAATCACGTGGGAGTCACGTGGTAATCACGTGGGAATCACGTTGGAATCACATGTCAATATCGTGGGAATCATGTGGGAATCACGTGTCAATCATGATGGAATTACGTGTGAATAACGTGGGAATAACGTGTCAATCAAGTGGGAATCACGTGGCAGTCACGTGTCAATCACGTGGGTATCACGTGGGAATCATTTGGGAATCATGTGGGAATCACGTGGGAATCACGTGTCAATCACGTGGGAATCACGTGGCAATCACGTGTGAATGACATGTCAATCCCGTGAGAATCATGTTGGAATAAGGTGGGAATCACGTGTCAATCACCTGGGAATCACGTGGGATTCACGTGGGAATCACGTGTCAATCACGTGTCAATCATGTGAGAATCAAGTGGGAATCACCTGGAAAATACGTGTCAATCACGTGGGAATCACGTGGAAATCACGTGTCAATCACTTTGGAATCACGTGGGAATCATATGGGAATCACGTGTCAAGCACGTGGGAATCACATGTCAATTACGTGGAAATCACATTGGAGTCACGTGGGAATCACGTGGGAATCACGTGTAAATCACGTGGTAATCACGTGTGAATCACGTGTCAATCCCGTGGGAATCACGTGGGAATCACGTGGGAATCACGTGGGAATCATGCGTCAATCACGTGGGAATCACATGGGAGTCACGTGGTAATAACATGGGAATCACGTGGTAATCACGTAGGAATCACGTGGGAATAACGTGTCAATCACGTGGGAATCATATGGTAATCACTTGTCAATCACGAGGGAATCAGGTAGGAATCACGTGTCAATCACGTGGGCATCACATGCGTATCACACGGGAATCATTTGGGAATCACTTTTCAATCACGTTGGAATCACGTGGGAATCAATTTTGAATCACGTGGGAATCACGTGTCAATCACGTGGGAATCACGTGGGAATCACGCGGAAATCACGTAGGAATCACACGGGAATCACGTGTCAATCACGATGGAATCACGTGGCACTCACGTTTCATTCACGTGGGAATCACATGTGAATCACGTGAGAATCTCGAGGACCTCACGTGTCAATCACGTGGGTATCACGTGGGAATCACGTAGGAATCACCTGTCAATCATGTAGGAATCACGTGGTAATCACGTGTCAATCACGTGGGAATCACGTCGGAGTCACGTGGGAATCACGTGGGAATCACGTGTCAATCACGTGGGAATCATGTGGGAGTCACGTGTCAATCACGTGGGAATCACGTTGGAATCACGTGGGAATCACTTGGGAATCACGAGTCAATCACGTGTCAATCACGTGGGAATCACGTGGGAATCACGTGGGAATCATGTGTCAATGGCATGGAAATCATGTGGGAATCACGTGGGAATCACTTGGGAATCACATGTCAATCATGTGCGAATCACATTGGAATCATGTTTGAATCACGTGTCAATCTCGTGGGAATCACGTGTCATTCACGTTGAAATTACGTGGGAATCACGTGTCAATCACGTGGGAAACCCGTGGGAATCACGTGTCAATCACGTGGGAATCACTTGGGAATCACATGGGAATCGCGTGTCAATCACGTGGGAATCACGTGGGAATCACATATCAATCACGTGGGAATCACGTGTCAATAACGTGGAAATCACATGGGAGTCACGTGGGAATTACGTGGGAATCACGTGGAAATCACGTAGGAATCACGTGGGAATAACGTGTCAATCACGTGGGTATCATGTGGGAATCACGTGTCAATCACGTGGGAATCACGTGTCAATCACGTGGGAATCACGTGGGAATGACGTGTCAATCACGTGGGCATCACGTGGGAATCACTTGTGAATCACGTGGGAATCACATGGGAATCACGTGTCAATCACGTGGGAATCACGTGGTAATCATGTGGGAATCACGTTGGAATCCCGTGTCAATATCGTGGGAATCATGTGGGAACCACGTGTCAATCACGATGGAATTATGTGTGAATCACGTGGGAATCACGTGTCAATCACGTGTCAATCATGTGGGAATCACGTGGGAAACACGTGTCAATCACGTTGGAATCACATGGGAACAACGTCGGAATCTCGTGCCAATCACGTGGGAATCACGTGGGAATCACGTGGGAATCACGTGGGAATTACGTGGGAATCACGTGTCAATCACGTGGGAATCACGTGGGAATCACGTGACAATCATTTGGGAATCACGTGGGAATCAGGTGTCAATCACGTGGGAATCACGTGGGAATCACGTGGGAATCACGTGGGAATCACGTGGCAATTACATGTCAATCACGTGGAAATCACGTGTCAATCACGTGGGAAGCACGTGGGAAGCACGTGGGAATCCCTTGTCAATCACGTGGAAATCACATGGGAATCGCGTGAGAATCACGTGGGAATCATGTGTCAATCACGTGGGAATCATGGGGGAATCACGTGTCAACCACGTGGGAATCACGTGGGAATCACGTGGGAATCACGTGTCAATCACGTGGGAATCACGTGGGAATGACGTGTCAATCACGTGGGCATCACGTGGGAATCACGTGGGAATCACTTGTGAATCACGTGGGAATCACGTGGGAATCACGTGTCAATCACGTGGGAATCACGTGGTAATCATGTGGGAATCACGTTGGAATCCCGTGTCAATATCGTGGGAATCATGTGGGAACCACGTGTCAATCACGATGGAATTATGTGTGAATCACGTGGGAATCACGTGTCAATCATGTGGGAATCATGAGGGAGTCACGTGTCAATCACGTGAGAATCACGAGGGCATCACGTGGAATCATTTGGGAATCACGTGGGAATCACGGTGGAATCACGTGGGAATCACGTGTCAATCACGTGGGAATCACATGGCAATCACGTGGGAATGACATGGCAATCCCGTGGGAATCATGTGGGAATAAGGTGGGAATCACGTGTCAATAACGTGGGTATCACGTTGGAGTCACGTGGGAATCACGTGGGAATCACATGTCAATCAGGGGGAATCACGTGTGAATCACGTGTCAGTCACGTGGGAATCACGTGGGAATCATGTGGGAATCACGTGGGAATCACGTATCAATCATGTGGAAATCACGTGGGAATCACGTGTCAATCACGTTGGAATCACGTGGGAACAACGTCGGAATCTCGTGCCAATCACGTGGGAATCACGTGGGAATCACGTGGGAATCACGTGACAATCATTTGGGAATCACGTGGGAATCACGTGGGAATCACGTGACAATCATTTGGGAACCACGTGGGAATCACGTGTCAATCACGTGGGAATCACGTGGGAATCACGTGTCAATCACGTGTCAATCACGTGGGAATCACGTGGGAATCACGTGGGAATCCCGAGTCAATCACGGGGGAATCACGTGGGAATCACGTGGGAATCACGTGTCATTCACGTGGGAATCACGTGGGAATCACGAGTCAATCACGAGGGAGTCACGTGGGAATCACGTGTCAATCACGTGTCAATCACGTGGGAATCAAGTGGAAATCATGCATCAATCACGTGTCAATCACGTGGGAATCTCGGGGGAATCTCGTGGGAATCACGTGTCAATCACGTGGGAATAACGTGGGAATCACGTTTCAATCACTTGGGAATCACGTGGGAATCACGTGGAAAGCACGTGGGAAACACGTGTCAATCACTTGGGAATCACATGTGTATCACGTGATAATCACGTGGGAATCACGTGTAATTCACGTGGCAATCACGTGAGAATTACGTGGGAATCACGTGGGAATCAAGTATCAATCACGTGTGAATCACGTGGAAAAAACTTGGGAATCACGTGTCAATCACGTGGGAATCACGAGGGAATCACGTGGGAATCATGTGGGAACCACGAGGGAATCACGTGTCAATCACGTGGGAATCATGTGGGAATTACGTTGGAATCACGTGTGGATCACGTGAAAATCATTTGGGAATCATGTCGGAATCACGTGTCAATCACGTGGGAATCACGTGGAAAAAACTTGGGAATCACGTGTCAATCACGTGGGAATCATGAGGGAATCACGTGTCAATCACGTGAGCATCACGAGGGCATCACGTGGGAATCATTTGGGAATCACGTGGGAATCACGGTGGAATCACGTGGGAATCACGTGTCAATCACGTGGGAATCACATGGCAATCACTTGGGAATGACATGGCAATCCTGTGGGAATCACGTGGGAATAAGGTGGGAATCACGTGTCAATAACGTGGGAATCACGTTGGAGTCACGTGGGAATCACGTGGGAATCACTTGTCAATCACGTGGGAATCACGTGGGAATCACGTGTCAATCCCGTGGGAATCACGTGGGAATCACGTAGGAATCAGGTGGGAATCACGTGGGAATCATGCGTCTATCACGTGGGAATCACATGGGAGTCACGTGGGAATCACGTGGGAGTCAATTAGGAATCACGTGGGAAGCACGTGCAAATCACGTGTCAATCACTTGGGAATCACATGGGAATCACGTGATAATCACGTGGGAATCACGTGTCAATCACGTGGGAATCACGTGAGCATCACATGGGAATCACGTGTCAATCATGTGGGAAGCACGTGGGAATCACGTGGGAATCACGTGTCAATCACCTGGGAATCACGTGTCAATCACGTGGGAATCACGTGGGAATCATGCGTCAATCACGTGGGAATCAAGTGGGAGTCAAGTAGAATCACGTGGGAATCACGTGGGAATCACGTGGGTATCACGTGTCCATCACGTGGGAGTCATGTGGGAATCACGTGTCAATCACGTGGGAATCACGTGGGAATAAGGTGGGAATCACGTGTCAATCACGTGGGAATCACGTGGGAATCACGTGGGATTCACGTGGGAATCACGTGTTAATGACGTGTCAATCATGTGAGAATCAAGTGGGAATCACGTGGAAATCACGTGTCAATCACGTGGGAATCACGTGGGCATCACGTGTCTATCACGTTGGAATCACGTGGGAATCACATGTCAATTAGGTGGGAGTCACGTTGGAGTCACGTGGGAATCACGTGGGAATCACGTGTCAATCACGTGGGAATCACATGTCAATTACGTGGGAGTCACGTTGGAGTCACGTGGGAGTCACGAGGGAATCACGTATCAATCACGTGGGAATCACGTGGGAATCACGTGTCAATCCCATGGGAATCACGGGGGAATCTCGTAGGAATCACGTGGGAATCACGTGGGAATCATGCGTCAATCACGTGGGAATCACATGGGAGTCACGTGGGATTCACGTGGTAATCACGTGGCAATCATGTGGGAATTACGTGTCAATCACGTGGGAATCACGTAGGAATCACGTGTCATTCATGTGGGAATAACGTGGGAATCACATGGGAATCACGTGGGAATCACATGTCATTCACGTGGGAATCACGTGGGCATCACGTAGGAATCATGTGGGAATCAGGTGTCAATCACGTGGGAATCACAAGGGAAACAAGTGGGAAACACGTGTCAACCACTTGGGAATCACGTGTGAGTCACGTGGGAATCACATGGGAATCACGTGTCAATCATGTGGGAATCACGTGGAATCATGCATCAATAATGTGGGAATCACGTGGGAATCAGGTGGGAATCACGTGGGAATCACATGGGAATCACGTGGGAATCACGAGTCAATCACGTGGGAATCACGTGGGAATCACGTCTAATTCACGTGGATATCAAATGGGAATCTCGTGTCAATCAAGTTGGAATCACGTGGGAATGACATGTCAATCACGTGGGCATAACGTGGGAATCGTTTGTTAATCACGTTGGAATCACGTGAAATCACGTGGAAATGAAGTGTCAATCACGTGGGAATCACGTGGGAATCACGGGGTAATCACGTGTCAATCCCATCCGTATCACGTGGGAATCACGTGGGAATCATGTGGGTATCACGTGTCAATCACGTAGGAATCACGTGTCAATCACGTGGGAATCACGTGGGAATCACGTGTCAATCACGTGGGAGTCACGTGGATATCACGTGGGAATCCCGTGGAAATCACGGGGGAATCACGTGTCAATCACGAGGGAATCACGTGGTAATCACGTGTCAATCACGTGGGAAACACCTGTCAATCACGTGGGAATCACGTGGGAATCACGTGGGAATCACGTGTGAATCACGTGTGAATCACGTGGGAATCAGGTGGGAATCACGTGTCAATCACGTGGGAATCACGTGTGAATCACGTGTCAATCACGTGGGAATCACGTGTGAATCACTTGTCAATCACGAGGGAATCACGTGGGAATATCGTGTCAATCACGTGGGAAACACGTGTCAATCACGTGGGAATCACGGGAATCACGTGGGATCACGTGGGAATCACGTGACAATCATTTGGGAATCACGTGGTAATCACGTGTAAATCACGTGGGAATCACGTGGGAATCACGAGGAAATCACGTGTCAATCACGTGGGAATCACGTGTCAATCACGTGGGAATCACATGGGAATCACGTGTCAATCACGATGGAATCACTTGGGAATCACATGTCAATCACGTGGGAATCACGTGTGAATCACGTGAGGATCTCGTGGGCCTCACGTGTCAATCACGTGGGTATCACGTGGGAATCACGTAGGAATCACGTGTCAATCACGTAGGAATCACGTCCTAATCACATGTCAATCACGTGGGAATCACTTTGGAGTCACGTGTTAATCACGTGGGAATCACGTGTCAATGACGTAGGAATCACGTCCTAATCACATGTCAATCACGTGGGAATCACGTCGGAGTCATGTGGGAATCACGTGGGAATCACGTGTCAATCACCTGGGAATCACGTGTCAATCACGTGGTAATCACGCCTCAATCACGTGGGAATCACGTGGGATTCATGTGTCAATCACGTGGAAATCACGAGGGAGTCACGTGGGAATCACGTGGGAATCACGTGTTTATCACGTGGAAATCACGTGGCAAACACTTGGGACTCACGTGGGAATCACATTTGAATCACGTGTCAATCACGTGGGAATCACGTGGGAATCACGTGGGAATCACGTGTCAATCACGTGGGAATCACGTTGGAATCATCTGGGAATCACGTGGGAATGACGTGAAAATCATTAGGGAATCACGTGGGAATCACGTGTCAATCACGGGGGAATCACGTGTGATTCACGTGTGAATCACGTGTGAATCACGTGGGAATCACGTGGGAATCATGTGGGAATCACGTGGGAATCACCTGTCAATTATGTGGGAATCACGTGGGAATCACGAGTCAATCACGTGGGAATCACGGCGGAATCTCGTGCCAATCACGTGGGAATCACGTGGGAATTACGTGGGAATCACGTGTCAATCACGTGGGAATCACGTGGGAATCACGTGACAATCAGTTGGGAATCACGTGGGAATCAGGTGTCAATCACGTGGGAATGACGTGGGAATCACGTGGGAATCACGTGTAAATCACGTGGGAATCAAGTGGGAATCACGTGTAAATCACGTGGGAATCACGTGGGAATCACGTGTCAATCATGTGTCAATCACGTGGTAATCACGTGGGAATCACGTGGGATCACGTGGGAATCACGTGACAATCATTTGTGAATCATGTGGTAATCACGTGTAAATCACGTGGGAATCACGTGGGAATCACAAGGAAATCACGTGTCATTCACGTGGGAATCACGTGTCAATCACGATGGAATCACTTGGGAATCACGTGTCAATCACGGGGGAATCACGTGGTAATCACGTGTAAATCACGTGGGAATCACAAGGAAATCACGTGTCAATCAGAAGGAAATCACGTGTCAATCACGTGGGAAACACGTGTCAATCACTTGGGAATCACGTGGAAATCACGTGTCAATCACGGGGGATTCACGTGTGAATCACGTGTGAATCACGTGTCAATCACGTGGGAATCACGTGGGAATCATGTGGGAATCACGTGGGAATCACGTGTCAATCATGTGGGAATCACGTGTCAATCACGTGGGAATCACGTGGGAATCACGTCGGAATCTCGTGCCAATCACGTGGGAATCACGTGGGAATCACGTGGGAATCACGTGGAAATCACGTGGGAATTACGTGTGAATCACGTGTCAATCACGTGGGAATCACGTGGGAATCACGTGGGAATCACGTGACAATCATTTGGGAATCACGTGGGAATCAGGTGTCAATCACGTGGGAATCACGTGGGAATCACGTGGGAATCACGTGTCAATCACGTGGGAATCACGTGGGAATCACGTGGGAATCACGTGGGAATCCCGAGTCAATCACGGGGGAATCACGTGGGAATCACGTGGGAATCACGTGGGAATCCCGAGTCAATCACGGGGGAATCACGTGGGAATCACGTGGGAATCACGTGTCAATCACGTGGGAATCTCGTGGGAATCACGTGTCAATCACGTGGGAATAACTTGGGAATCACCAGTCAATCACTTGGGAATCATGTGGGAATCACGTGTCAATCACGTGGGAATCACGTGGGAATAATGTGGGAATCACGTGTCAATCAGGAGGGAATCACGTGGGAATCACGTGGGAATCACGTGTTAATCACGTGGGAATCACGTGGGAATAACGTGGGAATCACGTGTCAATCAGGAGGGAATCACGTGGGAATCACGTGGGAATCACGTGTCAATCACGTGGGAATCAAGTGGGAATAACGTGGGTATCACGTGTCAATGAGGTGGGAATCAAATGGGAATCACGTGGGAATCACGTGTCAATCACGTGGGAATCATGTGGGAATTACGTGACAATCACGAGTTAATCACGTGGGAATCACGTGGAAATCACATTAAATCACGTGGGCATCACGTGGGCATCACATGGGAATCATTTAGGAATCACGTGGGAATCACGTGTGAATCACGTTGGAATCATGCGTCAATCACGTGGGAATCACATGGGAGTCACGTGGGATTCACGTGGTAATCACGTTACAATCATGTGGGAATTACGTGTCAATCATGTGGGAATCACGTAGGAATCACGTGTCATTCATGTGGGAAACACGTGGGAATCACATGGGAATCACGTGGTAGTCACATCTCAATCACGTGTGAATCACGAGGGAATCACGTGTCAGTCATGTGGGAATCACTTGGGAATCACAGGGTAATCACCTGTCATTCACGTGGGAATCACATGGGAATCACGTGGTAGTCACATCTCAATCACGTGTGAATCACGAGGGAATCACGTGTCAATCATGTGGGAATTACTTGGGAATCACAGGGTAATCACCTGTCATTCACGTGGGAATCATGTGGGCATCACGTGGGAATCATGTGGGAATCAGGTGTCAATCACGTGGGAATCACTTGGGAAACAAGTGGGAATCACGTGTCAATCACTTGGGAATCACGGGACAATCATGTGGGAATCACGTGGAATCATGCATCAATAATGTGGAATCACGTGGGAATCACGTGGGAATCACGTGGGAATCACGTGGGGATCACGAGTCAATCACGTGGGAATCACGTGGGAATCACGGCTAATTCACATGGATATCAAATGGGAATCTCGTGTCAATCAAGTTGGAATCACGTAGGAATGACGTGTCAATCACGTGGGCGTCACGTGGGAATCGTTTGGGAATCACGTGGGAATCACATGGGAATCACGAGGGAATGAGGTGTCAATCACGTGGGAATCACGTGGGAATCATGTGGGAATCACGTGTCAATCACGTAGGAATCACGTATCAATCACATGGGAATCACTTGGGAATCACGTGCCAATCACGTGTCAATCACGTGGGAATCACGTGTCAATCACGTGGGAGTCACGTGGATATCACGTGGGAATCCCGTGGAAATCACGGGGGAATCACGTGTCAATCACGAGGGAATCACGTGGGAATCACGTGGGAATCACGTGGGAATCACGTGTCAATCACGTGGGAATCAAGTGGGAATCACGTGTAAATCACGTGGGAATCACGTGTCAATCATGTGTCAATCACGTGGTAATCACGTGGGAATCACGTGGGATCACGTGGGAATCACGTGACAATCATTTGTGAATCACGTGGTAATCACGTGTAAATCACGTGGGAATCACGTGGGAATCACAAGGAAATCACGTGTCATTCACGTGGGAATCACGTGTCAATCACGATGGAATCACTTGGGAATCACGTGTCAATCACGGGGGAATCACGTGGTAATCACGTGTAAATCACGTGGGAATCACGTAGGAATCACAAGGAAATCACGTGTCAATCACAAGGAAATCACGTGTCAATCACGTGGGAAACACGTGTCAATCACTTGGGAATCACGTGGGAATCACGTGTCAATCACGGGGGAATCACGTGTGAATCACGTGTGAATCACGTGTCAATCACGTGGGAATCACGTGGGAATCATGTGGGAATCACGTGGGAATCACGTGGGAATCACATGGGAATTACGTGGGAATCACGTGGGAATCACGTGGGAATCACGTGGGAATCACGTGACAATCATTTGGGAATCACGTGGGAATCACGTGGGAATTACGTGGGAATCACGTGGGAGTTACGTGGGAATCACGTGGGAATCACGTGGGAATCACGTGTCAATCACGTGTCAATCACGTGGGAATCACGTGGGAATCACGTGGGAATCCCGAGTCAATCACGGGGGAATCACGTGGGAATCACGTGGGAATCACGTGGGAATCCCGAGTCAATCACGGGGGAATCACGTGGGAATCACGTGGGAATCACGTGTCAATCATGTGGGAATCTCGTGGGAATCACGTGTCAATCACGTGGGAATAACGTGGAAATCACGTGTCAATCACTTGGGAATCATGTGGGCATCACGTGGAAAGCACGTGGAAAACACGTGTCAATCACTTGGGAATCACATGGGTATCACGTGATAATCACGTGGGAATCAAGTGTAATTCACGTGGCAATCACGTGAGAATTACGTGGGAATCACGTGGGAATCACGTTTCAATCACATGGGAATCACGTGGGAATCATGCGTCCATCACGTGGGAATCACGTGGGAATCACGTGGGTAATCACGTGTCAATCACGTGGGAATCACGTGGGAATAACGTGGGAATCACGTGTCAATCAGGAGGGAATCACGTGGGAATCACGTGGGAATCACGTGTCAATCACGTGGGAATCAAGTGGGAATAACGTGGGTATCACGTGTCAATGAGGTGGGAATCAAATGGGAATCACGTGGGAATCACGTGTCAATCACGTGGGAATCATGTGGGAATTACGTGACAATCACGAGTTAACAACATGGGAATCACGTGGAAATCACATTAAATCACGTGGGCATCACGTGGGCATCACATGGGAATCATTTAGGAATCACGTGGTAATCACGTGTGAATCACGTTGGAATCATGCGTCAATCACGTGGGAATCACATGGGAGTCACTTGGGATTCACGTGGTAATCACGTTACAATCATGAGGGAATTACGTGTCAATCATGTGGGAATCACGTAGGAATCACGTGTCATTCATGTGGGAAACACGTGGGAATCACATGGGAATCACGTGGTAGTCACATCTCAATCACGTGTGAATCACGCGGGAATCACGTGTCAGTCACATGGGAATCACCTGGGAATCACAGGGTAATCACCTGTCATTCACGTGGGAATCATGTGGGCATCAGGTAGGAATCATGTGGGAATCAGGTGTCAATCACGTGGGAATAACTTGGGAAACAAGTGGGAATCACGTGTCAATCACTTGGGAATCACGGGTCAATCATGTGGGAATCACGTGGAATCAGGCATCAATAATGTGGGAATCACGTGGGAATCACGTGGGAATCACCTGGGAATCACGTGGGAATCACGAGTCAATCACGTGGGAATCACGTGGGAATCACGGCTAATTCACATGGATATCAAATGGGAATCTCGTGTCAATCAAGTTGGAATCACGTAGGAATGACGTGTCAATCACGTGGGCGTCACGTGGGAATCGTTTGGGAATCACGTGGGAACCACGTGGGAATCACGAGGGAATGAGGTGTCAATCACGTGGGAATCACGTGGGAATCATGTGGGAATGACGTGTCAATCCCATGGGTATCACATGGGAATCACGTGGGAATCATGTGGGAATCACGTGTCAATCACATAGGAATCACGTATCAATCACGTGGGAATCACTTGGGAATCACGTGCCAATCACGAGTCAATCACGTGGGAATCACGTGGGAATCACGTGTCAATCACGTGGGAGTCACGTGGATATCACGTGGGAATCCCGTGGAAATCACGGGGGAATCACGTGTCAATCACGAGGGAATCACGTGTGAATCACGTGGGAATCAAGTGGGAATCACGTGTAAATCATGTGTCAATCACGTGGGAATCACGTGTCAATATGTGTCAATCACGTGGTAATCACGTGGGAATCACGTGGGATCACGTGGGAATCACGTGACAATCATTTGTGAATCACGTGGTAATCACGTGTAAATCACGTGGGAATCACGTGGGAATCACAAGGAAAACACGTGGCATTCACGTGGGAATCACGTGTCAATCACGATGGAATCACTTGGGAATCACGTGTCAATCACGGGGGAATCACGTGGTAATCACGTGTAAATCACGTGGGAATCACGTGGGAATCACAAGGAAATCACGTGTCAATCACAAGGAAATCACGTGTCAATCACGTGGGAAACACGTGTCAATCACTTGGGAATCACGTGGGAATCACGTGTCAATCACGGGGGAATCACGTGTGAATCACGTGTGGATCACGTGTCAATCACGTGGGAATCACGTGGGAATCATGTGGGAATCACGTGTCAATCATGTGGGAATCACGTGGGAATCACGTGTCAATCAGGTGGGAATCAAGTGGGAATCAGGTCGGAATGTCGTGCCAATCACGTGGGAATCACGTGGGAATCACGTGGGAATCACGTGGGAATCACGTGGGAATCACGTGGGAATCACGTGACAAACATTTGGGAATCACGTGGGAATCAGTTGTCAATCACGTGGGAATCACGTGGGAATCACGTGGGAATCACGTGTCAATCACGTGTCAATCATGTGGGAATCACGTGGGAATCACATGGGAATCCCGAGTCAATCACGGGGGAATCACGTGGGAATCACGTGGGAATCACGTGGGAATCACGAGTCAATCACGAGGGAGTCACGTGGGAATCACGTGGGAATCCCGTGGAAATCACGTGGGAATCACTTGTCAATCACGAGTGAATCACGTGGGAATCACGTGTCAATCACGTGTCAATCACGTGGGAATCAACTGGACATCATGCATCAATCACGTGTCAATCACGTGGGAATCTCGGGGGAATCTCGTGGGAATCACGTGTCAATCACGTGGGAATAACGTGGGAATCACGTGTCAATCATGTGGGAAACACGTGGGAATCACATGGGAATCACGTGGTAGTCACATCTCAATCACGTGTGAATCACGAGGGAATCACGTGTCAATCATGTGGGAATTACTTGAGAATCACAGGGTAATCACCTGTCATTCACGTGGGAATCATGTGGGCATCACGTGGGAATCATGTGGGAATCAGGTGTCAATCACGTGGGAATCACTTGGGAAACAAGTGGGAATCACGTGTCAATCACTTGGGAATCACGGGACAATCATGTGGGAATCACGTGGAATCATGCATCAATAATGTGGAATCACGTGGGAATCACGTGGGAATCACGTGGGAATCACGTGGGAATCACGAGTCAATCACGTGGGAATCACGTGGGAATCACGGCTAATTCACATGGATATCAAATGGGAATCTCGTGTCAATCAAGTTGGAATCACGTAGGAATGACGTGTCAATCACGTGGGCGTCACGTGGGAATCGTTTGGGAATCACGTGGGAATCACATGGGAATCACGAGGGAATGAGGTGTCAATCACGTGGGAATCACGTGGGAATCATGTGGGAATCACGTGTCAATCACGTAGGAATCACGTATCAATCACATGGGAATCACTTGGGAATCACGTGCCAATCACGTGTCAATCACGTGGGAATCACGTGTCAATCACGTGGGAGTCACGTGGATATCACGTGGGAATCCCGTGGAAATCACGGGGGAATCACGTGTCAATCACGAGGGAATCACGTGGGAATCACGTGGGAATCACGTGGGAATCACGTGTCAATCACGTGGGAATCAAGTGGGAATCACGTGTAAATCACGTGGGAATCACGTGTCAATCATGTGTCAATCACGTGGTAATCACGTGGGAATCACGTGGGATCACGTGGGAATCACGTGACAATCATTTGTGAATCACGTGGTAATCACGTGTAAATCACGTGGGAATCACGTGGGAATCACAAGGAAATCACGTGTCATTCACGTGGGAATCACGTGTCAATCACGATGGAATCACTTGGGAATCACGTGTCAATCACGGGGGAATCTCGTGGTAATCACGTGTAAATCACGTGGGAATCACGTAGGAATCACAAGGAAATCACGTGTCAATCACAAGGAAATCACGTGTCAATCACGTGGGAAACACGTGTCAATCACTTGGGAATCACGTGGGAATCACGTGTCAATCACGGGGGAATCACGTGTGAATCACGTGTGAATCACGTGTCAATCACGTGGGAATCACGTGGGAATCATGTGGGAATCACGTGGGAATCACGTGGGAATCACATGGGAATTACGTGGGAATCACGTGGGAATCACGTGGGAATCACGTGGGAATCACGTGACAATCATTTGGGAATCACGTGGGAATCACGTGGGAATTACGTGGGAATCACGTGGGAATTACGTGGGAATCACGTGGGAATCACGTGGGAATCACGTGTCAATCACGTGTCAATCACGTGGGAATCACGTGGGAATCACGTGGGAATCCCGAGTCAATCACGGGGGAATCACGTGGGAATCACGTGGGAATCACGTGGGAATCCCGAGTCAATCACGGGGGAATCACGTGGGAATCACGTGGGAATCACGTGTCAATCATGTGGGAATCTCGTGGGAATCACGTGTCAATCACGTGGGAATAACGTGGAAATCACGTGTCAATCACTTGGGAATCATGTGGGCATCACGTGGAAAGCACGTGGAAAACACGTGTCAATCACTTGGGAATCACATGGGTATCACGTGATAATCACGTGGGAATCAAGTGTAATTCACGTGGCAATCACGTGAGAATTACGTGGGAATCACGTGGGAATCACGTTTCAATCACATGGGAATCACGTGGGAATCATGCGTCCATCACGTGGGAATCACGTGGGAATCACGTGGGAATCACGTGTCAATCACGTGGGAATCACGTGGGAATAACGTGGGAATCAAGTGTCAATCAGGAGGGAATCACGTGGGAATCACGTGGGAATCACGTGTCAATCACGTGGGAATCAAGTGGGAATAACGTGGGTATCACGTGTCAATGAGGTGGGAATCAAATGGGAATCACGTGGGAATCACGTGTCAATCACGTGGGAATCATGTGGGAATTACGTGACAATCACGAGTTAACAACATGGGAATCACGTGGAAATCACATTAAATCACGTGGGCATCACGTGGGCATCACATGGGAATCATTTAGGAATCACGTGGTAATCACGTGTGAATCACGTTGGAATCATGCGTCAATCACGTGGGAATCACATGGGAGTCACTTGGGATTCACGTGGTAATCACGTTACAATCATGAGGGAATTACGTGTCAATCATGTGGGAATCACGTAGGAATCACGTGTCATTCATGTGGGAAACACGTGGGAATCACATGGGAATCACGTGGTAGTCACATCTCAATCACGTGTGAATCACGAGGGAATCACGTGTCAATCACATGGGAATCACCTGGGAATCACAGGGTAATCACCTGTCATTCACGTGGGAATCATGTGGGCATCACGTAGGAATCATGTGGGAATCAGGTGTCAATCACGTGGGAATAACTTGGGAAACAAGTGGGAATCACGTGTCAATCACTTGGGAATCACGGGTCAATCATGTGGGAATCACGTGGAATCAGGCATCAATAATGTGGGAATCACGTGGGAATCACGTGGGAATCACCTGGGAATCACGTGGGAATCACGAGTCAATCACGTGGGAATCACGTGGGAATCACGGCTAATTCACATGGATATCAAATGGGAATCTCGTGTCAATCAAGTTGGAATCACGTAGGAATGACGTGTCAATCACGTGGGCGTCACGTGGGAATCGTTTGGGAATCACGTGGGAACCACGTGGGAATCACGAGGGAATGAGGTGTCAATCACGTGGGAATCACGTGGGAATCATGTGGGAATTACGTGTCAATCCCATGGGTATCACATGGGAATCACGTGGGAATCATGTGGGAATCACGTGTCAATCACATAGGAATCACGTATCAATCACGTGGGAATCACTTGGGAATCACGTGCCAATCACGAGTCAATCACGTGGGAATCACGTGGGAATCACGTGTCAATCACGTGGGAGTCACGTGGATATCACGTGGGAATCCCGTGGAAATCACGGGGGAATCACGTGTCAATCACGAGGGAATCACGTGTGAATCACGTGGGAATCAAGTGGGAATCACGTGTAAATCACGTGGGAATCACGTGGGAATCACGTGTCAATCATGTGTCAATCACGTGTGAATCACGTGTCAATATGTGTCAATCACGTGGTAATCACGTGGGAATCACGTGGGATCACGTGGGAATCACGTGACAATCATTTGTGAATCACGTGGTAATCACGTGTAAATCACGTGGGAATCACGTGGGAATCACAAGGAAATCACGTGGCATTCACGTGGGAATCACGTGTCAATCACGATGGAATCACGTGGTAATCACGTGTAAATCACGTGGGAATCACGTGGGAATCACAAGGAAATCACGTGTCAATCACAAGGAAATCACGTGTCAATCACGTGGGAAACACGTGTCAATCACTTGGGAATCACGTGGGAATCACGTGTCAATCACGGGGGAATCACGTGTGAATCACGTGTGGATCACGTGTCAATCACGTGGGAATCACGTGGGAATCATGTGGGAATCACGTGTCAATCATGTGGGAATCACGTGGGAATCACGTGTCAATCAGGTGGGAATCAAGTGGGAATCAGGTCGGAATCTCGTGCCAATCACGTGGGAATCACGTGGGAATCACGTGGGAATCACGTGGGAATCACGTGGGAATCACGTGGGAATCACGTGACAAACATTTGGGAATCACGTGGGAATCAGTTGTCAATCACGTGGGAATCACGTGGGAATCACGTGGGAATCACGTGTCAATCACGTGTCAATCATGTGGGAATCACGTGGGAATCACATGGGAATCCCGAGTCAATCACGGGGGAATCACGTGGGAATCACGTGGGAATCACGTGGGAATCACGAGTCAATCACGAGGGAGTCACGTGGGAATCACGTGGGAATCCCGTGGAAATCACGTGGGAATCACTTGTCAATCACGAGTGAATCACGTGGGAATCACGTGTCAATCACGTGTCAATCACGTGGGAATCAACTGGACATCATGCATCAATCACGTGTCAATCACGTGGGAATCTCGGGGGAATCTCGTGGGAATCACGTGTCAATCACGTGGGAATAACGTGGGAATCACGTGTCAATCACTTGGGAATCACGTGGGAATCACGTGGAAAGCACGTGGGAAACACGTGTCAATCACTTGGGAATCACATGTGTATCACGTGATCATCACGTGGGAATCACGTGTAATTCACGTGGCAATCACGTGAGAATTACGTGGGAATCACGTGGGAATCAAGTGTCAATCACGTGGGAATCACGTGGGAAAAACTTGGGAATCACGTGTGAATCACCTGGGAATCACGAGGGAATCACGTGGGAATCATGTGGGAATCACGAGTGAATCACGGTCAATCACGTGGTAATCATGTGGGAATTACGTGGGAATCACGTGTGGATCACGTGACAATCATTTGGGAATCACGTCGGAATCATGTGTCAATCATGTGGGAATCACGTGGGAATCACGTGTCAATCACGTGGGAATCATGTGGGAATTACGTGTCAATCATGTGGGAATCACGTTGGAATCATCTGGGAATCACGTGGGAATGACGTGAAAATCATTAGGGAATGACGTGGGAATCACGTGTCAATCACGGGGGAATCACGTGTGAATCACGTGTGAATCACGTGTCAATCACGTGGGAATCACGTGGGAATCATGTGAGAATCACGTGGGAATCACCTGTCAATCATGTGGGAATCACGTGGGAATCACGTGTCAATCACGTGGGAATCATGGCGGAATCTCGTGCCAATCACGTGGGAATCACGTGGGAATCACGTGGGAATTACGTGGGAATCACGTGTCAATCACGTGGGAATCACGTGGGAATCACGTGACAATCATTTGGGAATCACGTGGGAATCAGGTGTCAATCACGTGGGAATCACGTGGGAATCACGTGGGAATCACGTGGGAATCACGTGTCAATCACGCGTCAATCACGTGGGAATCACGTGGGAATCTCGTGGGAATCCCGAGTCAATCACTTGGGAATCACGTGGGAATCACGTGGGAATCACGTATCATTCACGTGGGAATCACGTGGGAATCACGATTCAAACACGAGGGAGTCACGTGGGAATCACGTGGGAATCCCGTGGAAATCACGTGGGAATCACTTGTCAATCACGAGGGAATCTCGTGGGAATCACGTGTCAATCACGTGGGAATCACGTGGGAATCAAGTGGGAATCATGCTTCAATCTCGTGTGAATCACATGGGAGTCAAGTTGGAATAATGTGGGAATCACGTGGTAATCACGTGGGAATCAAGTGGTAATCACGTGTCAATCACGAGGGAATCATGAGGTAATCACGTTGGAATCACGAGTCAATCACTTGGGAATCACTTGGGAATCACGTAGGAATCACGTATCATTCACGTGGGAATCACGTATCAATCACGTGGGAATCACGTGGGAATCATGTGGGAATTACATGTCAATCACGTGGGAATCACGTGGGAATCACGTGTCAATCATGTGGGAATCACTTGGGAATCACATATCAATCACGTGGGAATCACGTGGGAATCACATTTAATCACGTGGAAATCACATGGGAATCTCGTGGGAATGACGTGTCAATCGCGTGGGCATCACGTGGGAATCATTTGGGAATCACGTGTCAATCACGTTGGAATCATATGGGAATCACGTGGGTATCACGTGGGAATAACGTGTCAATCACGTGGGAATCACGTGGGAATCACGTGGAAATCACGTGGAAATCACATGGGAATCTCGTGGGAATGACGTGTCAATCACGTGGGAATCACGAAGGAATCACATGTAAATCACGTGGGAATCACGTGGGAATCACGTGTCAATCACGTGGGAATCATGTGGGAATCACGTGGGAATGACGTGGGAATCACGTGACAATCATTTGGGAATCACCTGGAAATCACGTGTTAATCACGTGGGAATCACGTGGGAATCACGTAGGAATCACGTGGGAATCACGTGGGAATGTCGTGTCAATCATGTGGGAATCACGGGGGAATCACGTGGGAATCACGTGTCAATCACGTGGGTATCACGTGGGAATCAGGTGGGAATATCGTGTGAATCACGTGGGAATCACGTGTCATTCACATGGGAATTACGTGGGAATCACGTGGGAATCACGTGTCAATCACGTGGGAATCTCGTGGGAAACACGTGTCAATCACGTGGGAATAACGTGGGAATCACGTGTCAATCACTTGGGAATCATGTGGGAATCACGTGGAAAGCACGTGGAAAACACGTGTCAATCACTTGGGAATCACATGGGTATCACGTGATAATCACGTGGGAATCAAGTGTAATTCACGTGGCAATCACGTGAGAATTACGTGGGAATCACGTGGGAATCACATTTCAATCACATGGGAATCACGTGGGAATCATGCGTCAATCACGTGGGAATCACGTGGGAATCACGTGGGAATAACGGGGGAATCACGTGTCAATCACGTGGGAATCACGTGTCAATCACGTGGGAATCATGTGGGATTTACATGACAATCACGAATTAATCACGTGGGAATCACGTGGAAATCACATTAAATCACGTGGGCATCACGTGGGCATCACATGGGAATCATTTAGGAATCACGTGGGAATCACGTGTGAATCACGTTGGAATCATGCGTCAATCACGTGGGAATCACATGGGAGTCACGTGGGATTCACGTGGTAATCACGTTACAATCATGTGGGAATTACGTGTCAATCATGTGGGAATCACGTAGGAATCACGTGTCATTCATGTGGGAAACACGTGGGAATCACATGGGAATCACGTGGTAGTCACATCTCAATCACGTGTGAATCACGAGGGAATCACGTGTCAATCACGTGGGAATCACTTGGGAATCACAGGGTAATCACCTGTCATTCACGTGGGAATCATGTGGGCATCACGTGGGAATCATGTGGGAATCAGGTGTCAATCACGTAGGAATCACTTGGGAAACAAGTGGGAATCACGTGTCAATCACTTGGGAATCACGGGTCAATCATGTGGGAATCACGTGGAATCATGCATCAATAATGTGGGAATCACGTGGGAATCACGAGTCAATCACGTGTGAATCACGTGGGAATCACGGCTAATTCTCATGGATATCAAATGGGAATATCGTGTCAATCAAGTTGGAATCACGAAGGAATGACGTGTCAATCACGTGGGCGTCACGTGGGAATCGTTTGGGAATCACGTGGGAATCACGTGGGAATCACGAGGGAATGAGGTGTCAATCACGTGGGAATCACGTGGGAATCATGTGGGAATCACGTGTCAATCACGTAGGAATCACGTATCAAACACGTGGGAATCACTTGGGAATCACGTGCCAATCACGAGTCAATCACGTGGGAATCACGTGGGAATCACGTGTCAATCACGTGGGAGTCACGTGGATATCACGTGGGAATCCCGTGGAAATCACGGGGGAATCACGTGTCAATCACGAGGGAATGACGTGGGAATCACGTGGGAATCACGTGTAAATCACGTGGGAATCAAGTGGGAATCACGTGTAAATCACGTGGGAATCACGTGGGAATCACGTGTCAATCATGTGTCAATCACGTGGTAATCACGTGGGAATCACGTGGGATCACGTGGGAATCACGTGACAATCATTTGTGAATCACGTGGTAATCACGTGTAAATCACGTGGGAATCACGTGGGAATCACAAGGAAATCACGTGTCATTCACGTGGGAATCACGTGTCAATCACGATGGAATCACTTGGGAATCACGTGTCAATCACGGGGGAATCACGGGGTAATCACGTGTAAATCACGTGGGAATCACAAGGAAATCACGTGTCAATCACAAGGAAATCACGTGTCAATCACGTGGGAAACACGTGTCAATCACTTGGGAATCACGTGGGAATCACGTGTCAATCACGTGTGAATCACGTGTGAATCACGTGTGAATCACGTGTCAATCACGTGGGAATCACGTGGGAATCATGTGGGAATCACCTGGGAATCACGTGTCAATCATGTGGGAATCACGTGGGAATCAAGTGTCAATCACGTGGGAATCACGTGGGAATCACGTCGGAATCTCGTGCCAATCACGTGGGAATCACGTGGGAATCACGTGGGAATCACGTGGAAATCACGTGGGAATTACGTGGGAATCACGTGTCAATCACGTGAGAATCACGTGGGAATCACGTGGGAATCACGTGGCAATCATTTGGGAATCACGAGGGAATCAGGTGTCAATCACGTGGGAATCACGTGGGAATCACGTGGGAATCACGTGTCAATCACGTGGGAATCACGTGGGAATCACGTGGGAATCCCGAGTCAATCACGGGGGAATCACGTGGGAATCACGTGGGAATCACGTGGGTATCCCGAGTCAATCACGGGTGAATCACGTGGGAATCACGTGGGAATCACGTGTCAATCACGTGGGAATCTCGTGGGAATCACGTGTCAATCACGTGGGAATAACGTGGGAATCACCTGTCAATCACTTGGGAATCATGTGGGAATCACGTGGAAAGCACGTGGAAAACACGTGTCAATCACTTGGGAATCACATGGGTATCACGTGATAATCACGTGGGAATCAAGTGTAATTCACGTGACAATCACGTGAGAATTATGTGGGAATCACGTGGGAATCACGTTTCAATCACATGGGAATCACGAGGGAATCATGCATCAATCACGTGGGAATCACGTGGGAATCACGTGGGAATCACGTGTCAATCACGTGGGAATCACGTGGGAATAACGTGGGAATCACGTGTCAATCAGGAGGGAATCACGTGGGAATCACGTGGGAATCACGTGTCAATCACGTGGGAATCAAGTGGGAATAACGTGGGTATCACGTGTCAATGAGGTGGGAATCAAATGGGAATCACGTGGGAATCACGTGTCAATCACGTGGGAATCATGTGGGAATTACGTGACAATCACGAGTTAATCACGTGGGAATCACGTGGAAATCACATTAAATCACGTGGGTATCACGTGGGCATCACATGGGAATCATTTAGGAATGACGTGGGAATCACGTGTGAATCACGTTGGAATCATGCGTCAATCACGTGGGAGTCACATGGGAGTCACGTGGGATTAACGTGGTAATCACGTTACAATCATGTGGGAATTACGTGTCAATCATGTGGGAATCACGTAGGAATCACGTGTCATTCATGTGGGAAACACGTGGGAATCACATGGGAATCACGTGGTAGTCACATCTCAATCACGTGTGAATCACGAGGGAATCACGTGTCAGTCATGTGGGAATCACTTGGGAATCACAGGGTAATCACCTGTCATTCACGTGGGAATCATGTGGGCATCACGTGGGAATCATGTGGGAATCAGGTGTCAATCACGTTGGAATCACTTGGGAAACAAGTGGGAATCACGTGTCAATCACTTGGGAATCACGGGACAATCATGTGGGAATCACGTGGAATCATGCATCAATAATGTGGAATCACGTGGGAATCACGTGGGAATCACGTGGGAATCACGTGGGAATCACGAGTCAATCACGTGGGAATCACGTGGGAATCACGGCTAATTCACATGGATATCAAATGGGAATCTCGTGTCAATTAGTTGGAATCACGTAGGAATGACGTGTCAATCACGTGGGCGTCACGTGGGAATCGTTTGGGAATCACGTGGGAATCACGTGGGAATCACCAGGGAATGAGGTGTCAATCACGTGGGAATCACGTGGGAATCATGTGGGAATGACGTGTCAATCCCATGGGTATCACATGGGAATCACGTGGGAATCATGTGGGAATCACGTGTCAATCACGTAAGAATCACGTATCAATCACATGGGAATCACTTGGGAATCACGTGCCAATCACGTGTCAATCACGTGGGAATCACGTGTCAATCACGTGGGAGTTACGTGGATATCACGTGGGAATCCCGTGGAAATCACGGGGGAATCACGTGTCAATCACGAGGGAATCACGTGGGAATCACGTGGGAATCACGTAGGAATCAAGTGGGAATCACGTGTAAATCACGTGGGAATCACGTGGGAATCACGTGTCAATCATGTGTCAATCACGTGGTAATCACGTGGGAATCACGTGGGATCACGTGGGAATCACGTTACAATCATTTGTGAATCACGTGGTAATCACGTGTAAATCACGTGGGAATCACGTGGGAATCACAAGGAAATCACGTGTCATTCACGTGGGAATCACGTGTCAATCACGATGGAATCACTTGGGAATCACGTGTCAATCACGGGGGAATCACATGGTAATCACGTGTAAATCACGTGGGAATCACGTGGGAATCACAAGGAAATCACGTGTCAATCACAAGGAAATCACGTGTCAATCACGTGGGAAACACGTGTCAATCACTTGGGAATCACGTGGGAATCACGTGTCAATCACGGGGGAATCACGTGTGAATCACGTGGGAATCACGTGTCAATCATGTGGGAATCACGTGGGAATCACGTGTCAATCACGTGGGAATCACGTGGGAATCACGTCGGAATCTCGTGCCAGTCACGTGGGAATCACGTGGGAATCACGTGGGAATCACGTGGGAATCACGTGGGAATTACGTGGGAATCACGTGTCAATCACGTGGGAATCACGTGGGAAACACGTGGGAATCACGTGACAATCATTTGGGAATCACGTGGGAATCAGGTGTCAATCACGTGGGAATCACGTGGGAATCACGTGGGAATCACGTGTCAATCACGTGTCAATCACGTGGGAATCACGTGGGAATCACGTGGGAATCACGTGTCAATCACGTGTCAATCACGTGGGAATCACGTGGGAATCACGTGTCATTCACGTGTGAATCACGTGGGAATCACGAGTCAATCACGAGGGAGTCACGTGGGAATCACGTGGGAATCCCGTGGAAATCACGTGGGAATCACTTGTCAATCACGAGTGAATCACCTGGGAATCACGTGTCAATCACGTGTCAATAACGTGGGAATCAAGTGGAAATCATGCATCAATCACGTGTCAATCACGTGGGAATCTCGGGGGAATCTCGTGGGAATCACGTGTCAATCACGTGGGAATAACGTGGGAATCACGTTTCAATCACTTGGGAATCACGTGGGAATCACGTGGAAAGCACGTGGGAAACACGTGTCAATCACTTGGGAATCACATGTGTATCACGTGATAATCACGTGGGAATCACGTGTAATTCACGTGGCAATCACGTGAGAATTACGTGGGAATCACGTGGGAATGAAGTGTCAATCACGTGGGAATCACGTGGGAAAAACTTGGGAATCACGTGTCAATCACGTGGGAATCACGAGGGAATCACGTGGGAATCATGTGGGAATCACGAGGGAATCACGTGTCAATCACGTGGGAATCATGTGGGAATTACGTGGGAATCACGTGTGGATCACGTGACAAACATTTGGGAATCACGTCGGAATCACGTGTTAATCAGGTGGGAATCACGTGGGAATCACGTGGGAATCATGTGGGAATTACGTGGGAATCACGTGTGGATCACGTGGGAATCATTTAGGAATCACGTTGCAATCACGTGTGAATCACGTTGGAATCATGCGTCAATCACGTGGGAATCACATGGGAGTCACGTGGGATTCACGTGGTAATCACGTGGCAATCATGTGGGAATTACGTGTCAATCACGTGGGAATCACGTAAGAATCACGTGTCATTCATGTGGGAATAACGTGGGATTCACATGGGAATCACGTGGTAATCACATCTCATTCACGTGTGAATCACCAGGGAATCACATGGTAATCACGTGTCATTCACGTGGGAATCACGTGGGCATCACGTGGGAATGATGTGGGAATCAGGTGTCAATCACGTGGGAATCACAAGGGAAACATGTGGGAATCACGTGTCAATCACTTGGGAATCACGTGTGAGTCACGTGGGAATCACATGGGAATCACGTGTCAATCATGTGGGAATCACGTGGAATCATGCATCAATAATGTGGGAATCATGTGGGAATCACGTGGGAATCACGTGGGAATCACGAGTCAATCACGTGGGAATCACGTGGTAATCACGTCTAATTCACGTGGATATCAAATGGGAATCTCGTGTCAATCAAGTTGGAATCACGTAGGAATGACGTGCCAATCACGTGGGCGTCACGTGGGAATCGTTTGGGAATCACGTGGGAATCACGTGGGAATCACGAGGGAATGAGGTGTCAATCACGTGGGAATCACGTGGGAATCATGTGGGAATGACGTGTCAATCCCATGGGTATCACATGGGAATCACGTGGGAATGACGTGTCAATCCCATGGGTATCACATGGGAATCACGTGGGAATCATGTGGGAATCACGTGTCATTCACGTAGGAATCACGTATCAATCACGTGGGAATCACTTGGGAATCACGTGCCAATCACGAGTCAATCACTTGGGAATCACGTGTCAATCACGTGGGAGTCACGTGGATATCACGTGGGAATCCCGTGGAAATCACGGGGGAATAACGTGTCAATCACGAGGGAATGACGTGGGAATCACGTGGGAATCACGTGTAAATCACGTGGGAATCAAGTGGGAATCACGTGTAAATCACGTGGGAATCACGTGTCAATCATGTGTCAATCACGTGGTAATCACGTGGGAATCACGTGGGATCACGTGGGAATCACGTGACAATCATTTGTGAATCACGTGGTAATCACGTGTAAATCACGTGGGAATCACGTGGGAATCACAAGGAAATCACTTTTCATTCACGTGGGAATCACGTGTCAATCACGTTGCAATCAATTGGGAATCACGTGTCAATCACGGGGGAATCACGTGGTAATCACGTGTAAATGACGTGGGAATCACGTGGGAATCACAAGGAAATCACGTGTCAATCACAAGGAAATCACGTGTCAATCACGTGGGAAACACGTGTCAATCACTTGGGAATCACGTGGGAATCACGTGTCATTCACGGGGGAATCACGTGTGAATCACGTGTCAATCACGTGGGAATCACGTGGGAATCATGTGGGAATCACGTGGGAATCACGTGTCAATCATGTGGGAATCACCTGGGAATCACGTGTCAATCACGTGGGAATCACGTGGGAATCACGTCGGAATCTCGTGCCAATCACGTGGGAATCTCGTGCCAATCACGTGGGAATCACGTGGGAATCACTTGGGAATCACGTGGGAATCACGTGTCATTCACGGGGGAATCACGTGTGAATCACGTGTGAATCACGTGTCAATCACGTGGGAATCACGTGGGAATCAAGTGTAATTCACGTGGCAATCACGTGAGAATTACATGGGAATCACGTGGGAATCACGTTTCAATCACATGGGAATCACGTGGGAATCATGCCTCAATCACGTGGGAATCACGTGGGAATCACGTGGGAATCACGTGTCAATCACGTGGGAATCACGTGGGAATAACGTGGGAATCATGTGTCAATCAGGAGGGAATCACGTGGGAATCACGTGGGAATCACGTGTCAATCACGTGGGAATCAAGTGGGAATAACGTGGGTATCAAGTGTCAATGAGGTGGGAATCAAATGGGAATCACGTGGGAATCACGTGTCAATCATGTGGGAATCATGTGGGAATTACGTGACAATCACGAGTTAGTCACGTGGGAATCACGTGGAAATCACATTAAATCACGTGGGCATCACGTGGGCATCACATGGGAATCATTTAGGAATCACGTGGGAATCACGTGTGAATCAGGTTGGAATCATGCGTCAATCACGTGGGAATCACATGGGAGTCACGTGGGATTCACGTGGTAATCACGTTACAAACATGTGGGAATTACGTGTCAATCATGTGGGAATCACGTAGGAATCACATGTCATTCATGTGGGAAACACGTGGGAAACACATGGCAATCACGTGGTAGTCACATCTCAATCACGTGTGAATCACGAGGGAATCACGTGTCAATCACGTGGGAATCACCTGGGAATCACAGGGTAATCACCTGTCAATCACGTGGGAATCATGTGGGCATCACGTGGGAATCATGTGGGAATCAGGTGTCAATCACGTGGGAATCACTTGGGAAACAAGTGGGAATCACGTGTCAATCACTTGGGAATCACGGGTCAATCATGTGGGAATCACGTGGAATCATGCATCAATAATGTGGGAATCACGTGGGAATCATGTGGGAATCACGTGGGAATCACGTGGGAATCACGGCTAATTCACATGGATATCAAATGGGAATCTCGTGTCAATCAAGTTGGAATCACGTAGGAATGACGTGTCAATCACGTGGGCGTCACGTGGGAATCGTTTGGGAATCACGTGGGAATCACGTGGGAATCATGTGGGAATGACGTGTCAATCCCATGGGTATCACATGGGAATCACGTGGGAATCATGTGGGAATCACGTGTCAATCACGTAGGAATCACGTATCAATCACGTGGGAATCACTTGGGAATCACGTGCCAATCACGTGTCAATCAAGTGGGAATCACTTGGGAATCACATGCCAATCACGTGTCAATCACGTGGGAATCACGTGGGAATCACATGTCAGTCACGTGGGAGTCACGTGGATATCACGTGGGAATCCCGTGGAAATCACGGGGGAATCACGTGTCAATCACGAGGGAATCACGTGGGAATCACGTGGGAATCACGTGTCAATCACGTGGGAATCAAGTGGGAATCACGTGTAAATCACGTGGGAATCACGTGGGAATCACGTGTCAATCATGTGTCAATCACGTGGTAATCACGTGGGAATCAGGTGGGATCACGTGGGAATCACGTGACAATCATTTGTGAATCATGTGGTAATCACGTGGGAATCACGTGGGAATCACAAGGAAATCACGTGTCAATCACAAGGAAATCACGTGTCAATCTTGTGGGATACACGTGTCAATCACTTGGGAATCACGTGGGAATCACGTGTTAATCACGGGGGAATCACGTGTGAATCACGTGTGAATCACGTGTCAGTCACGTGGGAATCACGTGGGAATCATGTGGGAATCACGTGGGAATCACGTATCAATCATGTGGGAATCACGTGGGAATCACGTGTCAATCACGTGGGAATCACGTGGGAACAACGTCGGAATCTCGTGCCAATCACGTGGGAATCACGTGGGAATCACGTGGGAATCACGTGGGAATTACGTGGGAATCACGTGTCAATCACGTGGGAATCACGTGGGAATCACGTGGGAATCACATGACAATCATTTGGGAAGCACGTGGGAATCACGTGTCAATCACGTGGGAATCACGTGGGAATCACGTGGGAATCACGTGGGAATCACGTGTCAATCACGTGTCAATCACGTGGGAATCACGTGGGAATCACGTGGGAATCCCGAGTCAATCACGGGGGAATCACGTGGGAATCACGTGGGAATCACGTGTCATTCACGTGGGAATCACGTGGGAATCACGAGTCAATCACGAGGGAGTCACGTGGGAATCACGTGTCAATCACGTGTCAATCACGTGGGAATCAAGTGGAAATCATGCATCAATCACATGTCAATCACGTGGGAATCTCGGGGGAATCTCGTGGGAATCACGTGTCAATCACGTGGGAATAACGTGGGAATCACGTTTCAATCACTTGGGAATCACGTGGGAATCACGTGGAACGCACGTGGGAAACACGTGTCAATCACTTGGGAATCACATGTGTATCACGTGATAATCACGTGGGAATCACGTGTAATTCACGTGGCAATCACGTGAGAATTACGTGGGAATCACGTGGGAATCAAGTGTCAATCACGTGGGAATCACGTGGAAAAAATTTGGGAATCACGTGTCAATCACGTGGGAATCACGAGGGAATCACGTGGGAATCATGTGGGAATCACCAGGGAATCACGTGTCAATCACGTGGGAATCATGTGGGAATTACGTGGGAATCACGTGTGGATCACGTGAAAATCATTTGGGAATCACGTCGGATCACGTGTCAATCACGTGGGAATCACGTGGGAATCACGTGTCAATCACGTGGGAATCATGTGGGAATTACGTGGGAATCACGTGTGGATCACGTGGGAATCATTTATGAATCACGTTGGAATCACATGTGAATCACGTTGGAATCATGCGTCAATCACGTGGGAATCACATGGGAGTCACGTGGGATTCAAGTGGTACTCACGTGGCAATCATGTGGGAATTACGTGTCAATCACGTGGGAATCACGTAGGAATCACGTGTCATTCATGTGGGAATAATGTGGGAATCACATGGGAATCACGTGGTAATCACATCTCATTCACGTGTGAATCACCAGGGAATCACATGGTAATCACGTGTCATTCACGTGGGAATCACGTGGGCATCACGTGGGAATCATGTGGGAATCAGGTGTCAATCACGTGGGAATCACAAGGGAAACAGGTGGGAATCACGTGTCAATCACTTGGGAATCACGTGTGAGTCACGTGGGAATCACATGGGAATCACGTGTCAATCATGTGGGAATCACGTGGAATCATGCATCAATAATGTGGGAATCATGTGGGAATCACGAGTCAATCACGTGGGAATCACGTGGGAATCACGTCTAATTCACGTGGATATCAAAAGGGAATCTCGCGTCAATCAAGTTGGAATCACGTGGGAATGACGTGTCAATCACGTGGGCATAACTTGGGAATCGTTTGGTAATCACGTTGGAACCACGTGAAATCACGTGGAAATGAAGTGTCAATCACATGGGAATCACGTGGGAATCACGGGGGAATCACGTGTCAATCCCATCCGTATCACGTGGGAATCACGTGGGAATCATGTGGGAATCACGTGTCAATCACGTAGGAATCACGTGTCAATCACGTGGGAATCACGTGGGAATCACGTATCAATCATGTGGGAAACACGTGGGAATCACGTGGGAATCACGTGTGGATCACGTGACAATCATTTGGGAATCACGTGGGAATCACGTGTCAATCACGTGGGAATCACGTGGGAATCACGTGTCAATCACGTGGGAGTCACGTGGATATCACGTGGGAATCCCGTGGAAATCTCGGTGGAATCACGTGTCAATCACGAGGGAATCACGTGGGAATCACGTGTCAATCACATGGGAAACACGTGTCAATCACGTGGGAATCACATGGGATTCACGTGGGAATCACGTGTTAATCACGTGTAAATCACGTGGGAATCACGTGGGAATCACGTGTCAATCACGTGGGAATCACGTGGGAATCACGAGTCAATCACGTGGGAGTCACGTGGATATCACGTGGGAATCCCGTGGAAATCACGGGGGAATCACGTGTCAATCACGAGGGAATCACGTGGGAATCACGTGTCAATCACGGGGGAAACACGTGTCAATCACGTGGGAATCACGTGGGAATCACGTGGGAATCACGTGTGAATCACGTGTCAATCACGTGGGAATCACGTGGGAATCACGTGTCAATCACGTGGGAATCTCGTGGAAATGAAGTGTCAATCAAGGGGGAATCACTTGTCAATCACGAGGGAATCACGTGGGAATCACGTGTCAATCACGTGGGAAACACGTGTCAATCACGTGGGAATCACGTGGGAATCACGTGGGATCACGTGGGAACCACGTGACAATCATTTGGGAATCACGTGGTAATCACGTGTAAATCACGTGGGAATCACGTGGGAATCACGAGGAAATCACGTGTCAATCACGTGGGAATCACGTGTCAATCACGTGGGAATCACATGGGAATCACGTGTCAATCATGATGGAATCACTTGGGAATCACGTGTCAATCACGTGGGAATCACGTGTGAATCACGTGAGAATCTCGTGGGCCTCACGTGTCAATCACGTGGGTATCACGTGGGAATCACGTAGGAATCACGTGTCAATCACGTAGGAATCACGTCGGAGTCACGTGGGAATCACGTGGGAATCACGTGTCAATCACATAGGAATCACGTCCTAATCACATGTCAATCACGTGGGAATGACGTCGGAGTCATGTGGGAATCACGTGTCAATCGCCTGGGAATCACGTGTCAATCACGTGGGAATCACGCCTCAATCACGTGGGAATCACGTGGGATTCACGTGTCAATCACGTGGAAATCACGAGGGAGTCACGTGGGAATCACGTGGGAATCACGTGTTAATCATGTGGAAATCACGTGGCAAACACTTGGGATTCACGTGGGAATCACATTTGAATCACGTGTCAATCACGTGGGAATCACGTGGGAATCACGTGGGAATTACGTGGAAATCACCTGTCAATCACGTGGGAATCACGTTGGAATCACCTGCGAATCACGTGGGAATGACGTGAAAATCATTAGGGAATCACGTGGGAATCACGTGTCAATCACGGGGGAATCACGTGTGAATCACGTGTCAATCACGGGGGAATCACGAGGAAATCACGTGTCAATCACGTGGGAATCACGTGTCAATCACGTGGGAATCACATGGGAATCACGTGTCAATCACGATGGAATCACTTGGGAATCACGTGTCAATCAGGTGGGAATTACGTGTGAATCACGTGAGAATCTCGTGGGCCTCACGTGTCAATCACGTGGGTATCACGTGGGAATCACGTAGGAATCACGTGTCAATCACGTAGGAATCACGTCCTAATCACATGTCAATCACGTGGGAATCACGTCGGAGTCACGTGGGAATCACGTGGGAATCACGTGTCAATCACATAGGAATCACGTCCTAATCACATGTCAATCACGTGGGAATCACGTCGGAGTCATGTGGGAATCACGTGTCAATCGCCTGGGAATCACGTGTCAATCACGTGGGAATCACGCCTCAATCACGTGGGAATCACGTGGAATTCACGTGTCAATCACGGGGAAATCACGAGGGAGTCACGTGGGAATCACGTGGGAATCACGTGTTAATCACGTGGAAATCAGGTGGCAAACACTTGGGATTCACGTGGGAATCACATTTGAATCACGTTGCAATCACGTGGGAATCACGTGGGAATCACGTGGGCATCACGTGGAAATCACCTGTCAATCATGTGGGAATCACGTGGGAATCACGTGTCAATCACGTGGGAATCACGGCGGAATCTCGTGCCAATCACGTGGGAATCTCGTGGGAATCACGTGTCAATCACGGGGGAATCACGTGTGAATCACGTGTCAATCACGTGGGAATCACATGGGAATCATGTGGGAATCACGTGGGAATCACCTGTCAATCATGTGGGAATCACGTGGGAATCACGTGTCAATCACGTGGGAATCACGGCGGAATCTCGTGCCAATCACGTGGGAATCACGTGGGAATCACGTGGGAATCACGTGGGATTTACGTGGGAATCACGTGTCAATCACGTGGGAATCACGTGGGAATCACGTGACAATCATTTGGGAATCACGTGGGAATCAGGTGTCAATCACGTGGGAATCACTTGGGAATCACGTGGGAATCACGTGGCAATTACATGTCAATCACGTGGAAATCACGTGTCAATCACGTGGGAAGCACGTGGGAAGCACGTGGGAATCCCTTGTCAATCACGTGGAAATCACATGGGAATCGCGTGAGAATCACGTGGGAATCATGTGTCAATCACGTGGGAATCACGGGGGAATCACGTGTCAACCACGTGGGAATCACGTGGGAATCACGTGGGAATCACGTGTCAATCACTTGGGAATCACATGGGAATCACGTGAGAATCACGTGGGAATCAAGTGTCAATCACGGGGGAATCACGTGGGAATCACGTGAGAATCTCGTGTCATTCACGTGGGAATCACGTGTCAATCACGTTGGATTCACGTGGGAATCACGTGGGTGTTATGGGTTAATCACGTGGAAACACGTGGGAATCACTTGGGAATCACGTGTCAATCACATGGGAATCACGTGGGAATCACGTGTCAATCACGTGGGAATCATTTGGGAATCACGTATCAATCACTTGGGAATCACGTGGGAATCACGTGGGAATCACGTAGGAATCACATGGGAATCACGTGGGAATCACGTGTCAATCACTTTGGAATCACATGGGAATCACGTGAGAATCACGTGTCAATCACGTGGGATTCACGTGGGAATCACGTGAGAATCTCGTGTCATTCACGTGGGAATCACGTGTCAATCACGTTGGATTCACGTGGGAATCACGTGGGTGTCATGGGTCAATCACGTGGAAACACGTGGAAATCAAGTGGGAATCACGTGTCAATCACATGGGAATCACGTGTCAATCACGTGGGAATCACTTGGGAATCACGTATCAATCACTTGGGAATCACGTGGGAATCACGTGGGAATCACGTGTCAATCATGTGAATCAGGTGGAAATCACATTTAATCAAGTGGAAATCACGTGGGAATCTCGTGTCAATCAAGTTGGAATCACGTGGGAATGACGTGTCAATCACGTGGGCATCACGTGGGAATCATTTGGAAATCACGTGTCAATCACGTTGGAATCACATGGGAATCACGTGGGAATCACGTGGGAATCACGTGGGAATCACGTGTCAATCACGTGGGAATCATGTGGGAATCACGTGGGTATCACGTGTCAATCATGTGGGAGTCCGTAGGAGTCACGTGGGAATCACATGGGAATCACGTGGTAATCACGTGGGAATCACGTTTGAATCACATGTCAATATCGTGGGAATAATGTGGGAATCACGTGTCAACCATGATGGAATTACGTGTGAATGACGTGGGAATCACGTGTCAATCACGTGGAAATCATGTGGGAATCAAGAGGTAATCACGCCTCAATCACGTGGGAATCACGTGGGAGTTACGTGGGAATCACATGGGAATCACGTGGGGATCACGTGGGAATCACGTGGGAATCACGTGTCAATCACGTGGGAATCACGTGGGAATCACGTGGGTATCACGTGTCAATCATGTGGGAGTCCGTAGGAGTCACGTGGGAATCACATGGGAATCACGTGGTAATCACGTGGGAATCACGTTGGAATCACGTGTCAATCACGTGAATCAGGTGGAAATCACATTTAATCACGTGGAAATCACGTGGGAATCTCGTGTCAATCAAGTTGGAATCACGTGGGAATGACGTGTCAATCACGTGGGCATCACGTGGGAATCATTTGGAAATCACGTGTCAATCACGTTGGAATCACATGGGAATCACGTGTGAATCACGTGGGAATCACGTGGGAATCACGTGTCAATCACGTGGGAATCACGTGGGAATCACGTGGGTATCACGTGTCAATCATGTGGGAGTCCGTAGGAGTCACGTGGGAATCACATGGGAATCACGTGGTAATCACGTGGGAATCACGTTGGAATCACATGTCAATATCGTGGGAATCCTGTGGGAATCACGTGTCAATCATGATGGAATTACGTGTGAATAACGTGGGAATCACGTGTCAATCACGTGGGAATCATGTGGGAATCAAGAGGTAATCACGCCTCAATCACGTGGGAATCACGTGGGAGTTATGTGGGAATCACATGGGAATCACGTGGTAATCACGTGGGAATCACGTTGGAATCACATGTCAATATCGTGGGAATCATGTGGGAATCACGTGTCAATCATGATGGAATTATGTGTGAATAACGTGGGAATCACGTGTCAATCACGTGGGAATCATGTGGGAATCAGGTGTCAATCACGTGGGCATCACGTGGGAATCATTTGGGAATCACGTGGGAATCACGTGGGAGTCACGTGGTAATCACGTGGGAATCACGTTGGAATCACATGTCAATATCGTGGGAATCATGTGGGAATCACGTGTCAATCATGATGGAATTACGTGTGAATAACATGGGAATAACGTGTCAATCAAGTGGGAATCACGTGGCAGTCACGTGTCAATCACGTGGGAATCATTTGGGAATCACGTGGGAATCACGTGGGAATCACGTGTCAATCACGTGGGAATCACGTGGCAATCACGTGTGAATGACATGTCAATCCCGTGAGAATCATGTTGGATTAAGGTGGGAATCACATGTCAATCACCTGGGAATCACGTGGGATTCACGTGGGAATCACGTGTCAATCACGTGTCAATCATGTGAGAATCAAGTTGCAATCACCTGGAAAATACGTGTCAATCACGTGGGAATCACGTGGGAATCACGTGTCAATCACTTTGGAATCACGTGGGAATCATATGGGAATCACGTGTCAAGCACGTGGGAATCACATGTCAATTACGTGGGAATCACATTGGAGTCACGTGGGAATCATGTGGGAATCACGTGTAAATCACGTGGGAATCACGTGTGAATCACGTGTCAATCCCGTGGGAATCACGTGGGAATCACGTGGGAATCATGCGTCAATCACGTGGGAATCACATGGCAGTCACGTGGTAATAACATGGGAATCACGTGGTAATCACGTAGGAATCATGTGGGAATAACGTGTCAATCACGTGGGAATCATATGGTAATCACTTGTCAATCACGAGGGAATCAGGTAGGAATCACGTGTCAATCACGTGGGCATCACATGCGTATCACACGGGAATCATTTGGGAATCACTTTTCAATCACGTTGGAATCACGTGGGAATCAATTTTGAATCACGTGGGAATCACGTGTCAATCACGTGGGAATCACGTGGGAATCACGTGTGTTCACGTGGGAATCACGTGACAATTATTTGGGAATCACGTGGGAATCACGTGTCAATCACGTGGGAATCACGTGGGAATCACGAGGAAATCACGTAGGAATCACACGGGAATCACGTGTCAATCACGATGGAATCACGTGGCACTCACGTTTCATTCACGTGGGAATCACATGTGAATCACGTGAGAATCTCGAGGACCTCACGTGTCAATCACGTGGGTATCACGTGGGAATCACGTAGGAATCACCTGTGAATCATGTAGGAATCACGTGGTAATCACGTGTCAATCACGTGGGAATCACGTCGGAGTCACGTGGGAATCACGTGTCAATCACGTGGGAATCATGTGGGAGTCACGTGTCAATCACGTGGGAATCACGTTGGAATCACGTGGGAATCACTTGGGAATCACGAGTCAATCACGTGTCAATCACGTGGGAATCACGTGGGAATCACGTGGGAATCATGTGTCAATGGCATGGAAATCATGTGGGAATCACGTGGGAATCACTTGGGAATCACATGTCAATCATGTGCGAATCACATGGGAATCATGTTTGAATCACGTGTCAATCTCGTGGGAATCACGTGTCATTCACGTGGAAATTACGTGGGAATCACGTGTCAATCACGTGGGAAACCCGTGTGAATCACGTGTCAATCACGTGGGAATCACTTGGGAATCACATGGGAATCGCGTGTCAATCACGTGGGAATCACGTGGGAATCACATGTCAATCACGTGGGAATCACGTGTCAATAACGTGGAAATCACATGGGAGTCACGTGGGAATTACGTGGGAATCACGTGGAAATCACGTAGGAATCACGTGGGAATAACGTGTCAATCACGTGGGTATCATGTGGGAATCACGTGTCAATCACGTGGGAATCACGTGTCAATCACGTGGGAATCATGTGGGAATGACGTGTCAATCACGTGGGCATCACGTGGGAATCACGTGGGAATCACTTGTGAATCACGTGGGAATCACATGGGAATCACGTGTCAATCACGTGGGAATCACGTGGTAATCATGTGGGAATCAAGTTGGAATCCCGTGTCAATATCGTGGGAATCATGTGGGAACCACGTGTCAATCACGATGGAATTATGTGTGAATCACGTGGGAATCACGTGTCAATCATGTGGGAATCATGAGGGAATCACGTGTCAATCACGTGAGCATCACGAGGGCATCACGTGGGAATCATTTGGGAATCACGTGGGAATCACGGTGGAATCACGTGGGAATCACGTGTCAATCACGTGGGAATCACATGGCAATCACGTGGGAATGACATGGCAATCCCGTGGGAATCACGTGGGAATAAGGTGGGAATCACGTGTCAATAACGTGGGAATCACGTTGGAGTCACGTGGGAATCACGTGGGAATCACATGTCAATCACGGGGGAATCACGTGTGAATCACGTGTCAGTCACGTGGGAATCACGTGGGAATCATGTGGGAATCATGTGGGAATCACGTATCAATCATGTGGGAATCACGTGGGAATCACGTGTCAATCACGTTGGAATCACGTGGGAACAACGTCGGAATCTCGTGCCAATCACGTGGGAATCACGTGGGAATCACGTGGGAATTACGTGGGAATCACGTGTCAATCACGTGGGAATCACGTGGGAATCACGTGGGAATCACGTGACAATCATTTGGGAACCACGTGGGAATCACGTGTCAATCACGTGGGAATCACGTGGGAATCACGTGGGAATCACGTGTCAATCACGTGTCAATCACGTGGGAATCACGTGGGAATCACGTGGGAATCCCGAGTCAATCACGGGGGAATCACGTGGGAATCACGTGGGAATCACGTGTCATTCACGTGGGAATCACGTGGGAATCACGTGGGAATCCCGAGTCAATCACGGGGGAATCACGTGGGAATCACGTGGGAATCCCGAGTCAATCACGGGGGAATCACGTGGGAGTCACGTGGGAATCACGTGTCAATCACGTGTCAATCACGTGGGAATCAAGTGGAAATCATGCATCAATCACGTGTCAATCACGTGGGAATCTCGGGGGAATCTCGTGGGAATCACGTGTCAATCACGTGGGAATAACGTGGGAAACACGTGTCAATCACTTGGGAATCACATGTGTATCACGTGATAATCACGTGGGAATCACGTGTAATTCACGTGGCAATCACGTGAGAATTACGTGGGAATCACGTGGGAATCAAGTGTCAATCACGTGGGAATCACGTGGAAAAAACTTGGGAATCACGTGTCAATCACGTGGGAATCACGAGGGAATCACGTGGGAATCATGTGGGAATCACGAGGGAATCACGTGTCAATCACGTGGGAATCATGTGGGAATTACGTGGGAATCACGTGTGGATCACGTGAAAATCATTTGGGAATCACGTCGGAATCACGTGTCGATCACGTGGGAATCACGTGGAAAAAACTTGGGAATCACGTGTCAATCACGTGGGAATCATGAGGGAATCACGTGTCAATCACGTGAGCATCACGAGGGCATCACGTGGGAATCATTTGGGAATCACGTGGGAATCACGGTGGAATCACGTGGGAATCACGTGTCAATCACGTGGGAATCACATGGCAATCACGTGGGAATGACATGGCAATCCCGTGGGAATCACGTGGGAATAAGGTGGGAATCACGTGTCAATAACGTGGGAATCACGTTGGAGTCACGTGGGAATCACGTGGGAATCACTTGTCAATCACGTGGGAATCACGTGGGAATCACGTGTCAATCCCGTGGGAATCACGTGGGAATCACGTAGGAATCAGGTGGGAATCACGTGGGAATCATGCGTCTATCACGTGGGAATCACATGGGAGTCACGTGGGAATCATGTGCGAGTCAATTAGGAATCACGTGGGAAGCACGTGCGAATCACGTGTCAATCACTTGGGAATCACATGGGAATCACGTAATAATCACGTGGGAATCACGTGTCAATCACGTGGGAATCACGTGAGAATCACATGGGAATCACGTGTCAATCATGTGGGAAGCACGTGGGAATCACGTGGGAATCACGTGTCAATCACCTGGGAATCACGTGTCAATCACGTGGGAATCACGTGGGAATCATGCGTCAATCACGTGGGAATCAAGTGGGAGTCAAGTAGAATCACGTGGGAATCACGTGGGTATCACGTGTCCATCACGTGGGAGTCATGTGGGAATCACGTGTCAATCACGTGGGAATCACGTGGGAATAAGGTGGGAATCACGTGTCAATCACGTGGGAATCACGTGGGAATCACGTGGGATTCACGTGGGAATCACGTGTTAATGACGTGTCAATCATGTGAGAATCAAGTGGGAATCACGTGGAAATCACGTGTCAATCACGTGGGAATCACGTGGGCATCACGTGTCTATCACGTTGGAATCACGTGGGAATCACATGTCAATTACGTGGGAGTCACGTTGGAGTCACGTGGGAATCATGTGGGAATCACGTGTCAATCACGTGGGAATCACATGTCAATTACGTGGGAGTCACGTTGGAGTCACGTGGGAGTCACGAGGGAATCACGTATCAATCACGTGGGAATCACGTGGGAATCACGTGTCAATCCCATGGGTATCACGGGGGAATCTCGTAGGAATCACGTGGGAATCACGTGGGAATCATGCGTCAATCACGTGGGAATCACAGGGGAGTCACGTGGGAATAACGTGGGAATTACGTGGTAATCACGTAGGAATCAAGTGGGAATAACATGTCAATCACGTGGGAATCATGTGGGAATCACATGCCAATCACGAGGGAATCACGAAGGAATCACGTGTCAATCACGTGGGCATCACATGGGTATCACACGGGAATCATTTGGGAATCACTTGTCAATCACGTTGGAATCACGTGGGAATCACTTTTGAATCACGTGGGAATCACGTGTCAATCACGTGGGAAACATGTTTCAATCCCGTCGGAATCAGGTGGGAATCATGTGGGAATCACGTGGGAATCACGTGTCAATCACTTCGGAATCACGTGTCAATCAAGTGGGAATCACGTGTAAATCACGTGGGAATCACGTGTAAATCACAAGGGAATCACGTGTCAATCACTTGTCAATCACGTGGGAATCACGTGGGAATCACGTGTCAATCACGTGGGAATCACGAGGGCATCACGTGGGAATCATTTGGGAATCACGTGGGAATCACGGTGGAATCACGTGGGAATCACGTGTCAATCACGTGGGAATCACATGGCAATCACGTGGGAATGACATGGCAATCCCGTGGGAATCACGTGGGAATAAGGTGGGAATCACGTGTCAATAACGTGGGAATCACGTTGGAGTCACGTGGGAATCACGTGAGAATCACTTGTCAATCACGTGGGAATCACGTGGGAATCACGTGTCAATCCCGTGGGAATCACGTGGGAATCACGTAGGAATCAGGTGGGAATCACGTGGGAATCATGCGTCTATCACGTGGGAATCACATGGGAGTCACGTGGGAATCACGTGGGAGTCAATTAGAAATCACATGGGAAGCACGTGCGAATCACGTGTCAATCACTTGGGAATCACATGGGAATCACGTGATAATCACGTGGGAATCACGTGTCAATCACGTGGGAATCACGTGAGAATCACATGGGAATCACGTGTCAATCATGTGGGAAGCACGTGGGAATCACGTGGGAATCACGTGTCAATCACCTGGGAATCACGTGTCAATCACGTGGGAATCACGTGGGAATCATGCGTCAATCACGTGGGAATCAAGTGGGAGTCAAGTAGAATCACGTGGGAATCACGTGGGAATCACGTGGGTATCACGTGTCCATCACGTGGGAGTCATGTGGGAATCACGTGTCAATCACGTGGGAATCACGTGGGAATAAGGTGGGAATCACGTGTCAATCACGTGGGAATCACGTGGGAATCACGTGGGATTCACGTGGGAATCACGTGTTAATGACGTGTCAATCATGTGAGAATCAAGTGGGAATCACGTGGAAATCACGTGTCAATCACGTGGGAATCACGTGGGCATCACGTGTCTATCACGTTGGAATCACGTGGGAATCACATGTCAATTACGTGGGAGTCACGTTGGAGTCACGTGGGAATCACGTGGGAATCACGTGTCAATCACGTGGGAATCACATGTCAATTACGTGGGAGTCACGTTGGAGTCACGTGGGAGTCACGAGGGAATCACGTATCAATCTCGTGGGAATCACGTGGGAATCACGTGTCAATCCCATGGGAATCACGGGGGAATCTCGTAGGAATCACGTGGGAATCACGTGGGAATCATGCGTCAATCACGTGGGAATCACAGGGGAGTCACGTGGGAATAACTTGGGAATCACGTGGTAATCACGTAGGAATCACGTGGGAATAACATGTCAATCACGTGGGAATCATGTGGGAATCACATGCCAATCACGAGGGAATCACGAAGGAATCACGTGTCAATCACGTGGGCATCACATGGGTATCACACGGGAATCACTTGGGAATCACTTGTCAATCACGTTGGAATCACGTGGGAATCACTTTTGAATCACGTGGGAATCACGTGTCAATCACGTGGGAAACATGTTTCAATCCCGTCGGAATCAAGTGGGAATCATGTGGGAATCACGTGGGAATCACGTGTCAATCACTTCGGAATCACGTGTCATTCAAGTGGGAATCACGTGTAAATCACGTGGGAATCACGTGTAAATCACAAGGGAATCACGTGTCAATCACTTGTCAATCACGTGGGAATCACGTGGGAATCACGTGTTAATCACGTGGGAATCACGTGTCAATCACGAGGGAATCACATGGGAATCACGTGGGAATCACGTGGGAATCACGTGTCAATCACGTGGGAATCACGTGGGAATCACGTGTCAATTACGTGGGAATCACGTGGGAATCACGTGGGTATCACGTGTCAATCATGTGGGAGTCCGTAGGAGTCACGTGGGAATCACATGGGAATCACGTGGTAATCACGTGGGAATCACGTTGGAATCACATGTCAATATCGTGGGAATCATGTGGGAATCACGTGTCAATCATGATGGAATTACGTGTGAATAACGTGGGAATCACGTGTCAATCACGTGGGAATCATGTGGGAATCAAGAGGTAATCATGCCTCAATCACGTGGGAATCACGTGGGAGTTACGTGGGAATCACATGGGAATCACGTGGTAATCACGTGGGAATCACGTTGGAATCACATATAAATATCGTGGGAATCATGTGGGAATCACGTGTCAATCATGATGGAATTATGTGTGAATAACGTGGGAATCACGTGTCAATCACGTGGGAATCATGTGGGAATCACCTGTCAATCACGTGGGAATCACGTGGGAATCACGTGGGAATCACGTGGGAATCCCGAGTCAATCACGGGGGAATCACGTGGGAATCACGTGGGAATCACGTGTCAATCACGTGGGAATCTCGTGGGAATCACGTGTCAATCACGTGGGAATAACGTGGGAATCACCTGTCAATCACTTGGGAATCATGTGGGAATCACGTGTCAATCACGTGGGAATCACGTGGGAATAACGTGGGAATCACGTGTCAATCAGGAGGGAATCACGTGGGAATCACGTGGGAATCACGTGTTAATCACGTGGGAATCACGTGGGAATAACGTGGGAATCACGTGTCAATCAGGAGGGAATCACGTGGGAATCACGTGGGAATCACGTGTCAATCACGTGGGAATCAAGTGGGAATAACGTGGGTATCACGTGTCAATGAGGTGGGAATCAAATGGGAATCACGTGGGAATCACGTGTCAATCACGTGGGAATCATGTGGGAATTACGTGACAATCACGAGTTAATCACGTGGGAATCACGTGGAAATCACATTAAATCACGTGGGCATCACGTGGGCATCACATGGGAATAATTTAGGAATCACGTGGGAATCACGTGTGAATCACGTTGGAATCATGCGTCAATCACGTGGGAATCACATGGGAGTCACGTGGGATTCACGTGGTTATCACGTTACAATCATGTGGGAATTACGTGTCAATCATGTGGGAATCACGTAGGAATCACGTGTCATTCATGTGGGAAACACGTGGGAATCACATGGGAATCACGTGGTAGTCACATCTCAATCACGTGTGAATCACGAGGGAATCACGTGTCAATCATGTGGGAATCACTTGGGAATCACAGGGTAATCACCTGTCATTCACGTGGGAATCATGTGGGCATCACGTGGGAATCATGTGGGAATCAGGTGTCAATCACGTGGGAATCACTTGGGAAACAAGTGGGAATCACGTGTCAATCACTTGGGAATCACGGGACAATCATGTGGGAATCACGTGGAATCATGCATCAATAATGTGGAATCACGTGGGAATCACGTGGGAATCACGTGGGAATCACGTGGGAATCACGAGTCAATCACGTGGGAATCACGTGGGAATCACGGCTAATTCACATGGATATCAAATGGGAATCTCGTGTCAATCAAGTTGGAATCACGTAGGAATGACGTGTCAATCACGTGGGCGTCACGTGGGAATCGTTTGGGAATCACGTGTGAATCACATGGGAATCACGTATCAATCACATGGGAATCACTTGGGAATCACGTGCCAATCACGTGTCAATCACGTGGGAATCACGTGTCAATCACGTGGGAGTCACGTGGATATCACGTGGGAATCCCGTGGAAATCACGGGGGAATCACGTGTCAATCACGAGGGAATCACGTGGGAATCACGTGGGAATCACGTGGGAATCACGTGTCAATCACGTGGGAATCAAGTGGGAATCACTTTTGAATCACGTGGGAATCACGTGTCAATCACGTGGGAAACATGTTTCAATCCCGTCGGAATCAGGTGGGAATCATGTGGGAATCACGTGGGAATCACGTGTCAATCACTTCGGAATCACGTGTCAATCAAGTGGGAATCACGTGTAAATCACGTGGGAATCACGTGTAAATCACAAGGGAATCACGTGTCAATCACTTGTCAATCACGTGGGAATCACGTGGGAATCACGTGTCAATCACGTGGGAATCACGAGGGCATCACGTGGTAGTCACATCTCAATCACGTGTGAATCACGAGGGAATCACGTGTCAATCATGTGGGAATCACCTGGGAATCACAGGGTAATCACCTGTCATTCACGTGGGAATCATGTGGGCATCACGTGGGAATCATGTGGGAATCAGGTGTCAATCACGTGGGAATCACTTGGGAAACAAGTGGGAATCACGTGTCAATCACTTGGGAATCACGGGACAATCATGTGGGAATCACGTGGAATCATGCATCAATAATGTGGAATCACGTGGGAATCACGTGGGAATCACGTGGGAATCACGTGGGAATCACGAGTCAATCACGTGGGAATCACGTGGGAATCACGGCTAATTCACATGGATATCAAATGGGAATCTCGTGTCAATCAAGTTGGAATCACGTAGGAATGACGTGTCAATCACGTGGGCGTCACGTGGGAATCGTTTGGGAATCACGTGTGAATCACATGGGAATCACGTATCAATCACATGGGAATCACTTGGGAATCACGTGCCAATCACGTGTCAATCACGTGGGAATCACGTGGGAATCACCAGGGAATGAGGTGTCAATCACGTGGGAATCACGTGGGAATCATGTGGGAATGACGTGTCAATCCCATGGGTATCACATGGGAATCACGTGGGAATCATGTGGGAATCACGTGTCAATCACGTAGGAATCACGTATCAATCACATGGGAATCACTTGGGAATCACGTGCCAATCACGTGTCAATCACGTGGGAATCACGTGTCAATCACGTGGGAGTCACGTGGATATCACGTGGGAATCCCGTGGAAATCACCGGTGAATCACGTGTCAATCACGAGGGAATTACTTGGGAATCACGTGGGAATCACGTGGGAATCACGTGTCAATCACGTGGGAATCAAGTGGGAATCACGTGTAAATCACGTGGGAATCACGTGGGAATCACGTGTCAATCATGTGTCAATCACGTGGTAATCACGTGGGAATCACGTGGGATCACGTGGGAATCACGTGACAATCATTTGTGAATCACGTGGTAATCACGTGTAAATCACGTGGGAATCACGTGGGAATCACAAGGAAATCACGTGTCATTCACGTGGGAATCACGTGTCAATCACGATGGAATCACTTGGGAATCACGTGTCAATCACGGGGGAATCACGTGGTAATCACGTGTAAATCACGGAATCACGTGGGAATCACAAGGAAATCACGTGTCAATCACAAGGAAATCACGTGTCAATCACGTGGGAAACACGTGTCAATAACTTGGGAATCACGTGGGAATCACGTGTCAATCACGGGGGAATCACGTGTGAATCACGTGTGAATCACGTGTCAATCACGTGGGAATCACGTGGGAATCATGTGGGAATCACGTGGGAATCACGTATCAATCATGTGGGAATCACGTGGGAATCACGTGTCAATCACGTGGGAATCACGTGGGAATCACGTCGGAATCTCGTGCCAATCACGTGGGAATCACGTGGGAATCACGTTGGAATTACGTGGGAATCACGTGTCAATCACGTGGGAATCACGTGGGAATCACGTGGGAATCACGTGACAATCATTTGGGAATCACGTGGGAATCAGGTGTCAATCACGTGGGAATCACGTGGGAATCACGTGGGAATCACGTGTCAATCACGTGTCAATCACGTGGGAATCACGTGGGAATCAAGTGGGAATCCCGAGTCAATAACGGGGGAATCACGTGGGAATCACGTGGGAATCACGTGTCATTCACGTGGGAATCACGTGGGAATCACGAGTCAATCACGAGGGAGTCACGTGGGAATCACGTGGGAATCCCGTGGAAATCACGTGGGAATCACTTGTCAATCACGAGTGAATCACCTGGGAATCACGTGTCAATCACGTGTCAATAACGTGGGAATCAAGTGGAAATCATGCATCAATCACGTGTCAATCACGTGGGAATCTTGGGGGAATCTCGTGGGAATCTCGTGTCAATCACGTGGGAATAACGTGGGAATCACGTTTCAATCACTTGGGAATCACGTGGGAATCACATGGAAAGCACGTGGGAAACACGTGTCAATCACTTGGGAATCACATGTGTATCACGTGATAATCACGTGGGAATCACGTGTAATTCACGTGGCAATCACGTGAGAATTACGTGGGAATCACGTGGGAATGAAGTGTCAATCACGTGTGAATCACGTGGGAAAAACTTGGGAATCACGTGTCAATCACGTGGGAATCACGAGGGAATCACGTGGGAATCATGTGGGAATCACGATGGAATCACGTGTCAATCACGTGGGAATCATGTGGGAATTACGTGGGAATCACGTGTGGATCACGTGACAATCATTTGGGAATCACGTCGGAATCACGTGTCAATCACGTGGGAATCACGTGGGAATCACGTGGGAATCATGTGGGAATTACGTGGGAATAACGTGTGGATCACGTGGGAATCATTTAGGAATCACGTTGGAATCACGTGTGAATCACGTTGGAATCATGCGTCAATCACGTGGGAATCACATGGGAGTCACGTGGGATTCACGTGGTAGTCACGTGGCAATCATGTGGGAATTACGTGTCAATCACGTGGGAATCACATAAGAATCACGTGTCATTCATGTGGGAATAACGTGGGATTCACATGGGAATCACGTGGTAATCACATCTCATTCACGTGTGAATCACCAGGGAATCACATGGTAATCACGTGTCATTCACGTGGGAATCACGTGGGCATCACGTGGGAATCATGTGGGAATCAGGTGTCAATCACGAGGGAATCACAAGGGAAACAAGTTGGAATCACGTGTCAATCACTTGGGAATCACGTGTCAATCATGTGGGAATCACGTGGAATCATGCATCAATAATGTGGGAATCATGTGGGAATCACGTGGGTATCACGTGGGAATCACGAGTCAATCACGTGGGAATCACTTGGGAATCACGTAGGGATCAAGTATCATTCACGTGGGAATCACGTATCAATCACGTGGGAATCACGTGGGAATCATGTGGGAATTACATGTCAATCACGTGGGAATCACGTGGGAATCACGTGTCAATCATGTGGGAATCACTTGGGAATCACATATCAATCACGTGGGAATCACGTGGGAATCACATTTAATCACGTGGAAATCACATGGGAATCTCGTGGGAATGACGTGTCAATCACGTGGGCATCACGTGGGAATCATTTGGGAATCACGTGTCAATCACGTTGGAATCATATGGGAATCACGTGGGTATCACGTGGGAATAACGAGTCAATCACGTGGGAATCACGTGGGAATCACGTGGAAATCACGTGTCAATCACGTGGAAATCACATGGGAATCTCGTGGGAATGACGTGTCAATCACGTGGGAATCACGAAGGAATCACATGTAAATCACGTGGGAATCACGTGGGAATCACGTGTCAATCACGTGGGAATCATGTGGGAATCACGTGGGAATGACGTGGGAATCACGTGACAATCATTTGGGAATCACCTGGAAATCACGTGTTAATCACGTGGGAATCACGTGGGAATCACGTAGGAATCACGTGGGAATCACGTGGGAATGTCGTGTCAATCCTGTGGGAATCACGGGGGAATCACGTGGGAATCACGTGTCAATCACGTGGGTATCACGTGGGAATCAGGTGGGAATATCGTGTGAATCACGTGGGAATCACGTGTCATTCACATGGGAATTACGTGGGAATCACGTGGGAATCACGTGTCAATCACGTGGGAATCTTGTGGGAAACAGGTGTCAATCACGTGGGAATAACGTGGGAATCACGTGTCAATCACTTGGGAATCATGTGGGAATCACGTGGAAAGCACGTGGAAAACACGTGTCAATCACTTGGGAATCACATGGGTATCACGTGATAATCACGTGGGAATCAAGTGTAATTCACGTGGCAATCACGTGAGAATTACGTGGGAATCACGTGGGAATCACGTTTCAATCACATGGGAATCACGTGGGAATCATGCGTCAATCACGTGGGAATCACGTGGGAATCACGTGGGAATAACGGGGGAATCACGTGTCAATCACGTGGGAATCACGTGGAAATCACGTGGGAATCACGTGTCAATGAGGTGGGAATCAAATGGGAATCACGTGGGAATCACGTGTCAATCACGTGGGAATCATGTGGGATTTACATGACAATCACGAATTAATCACGTGGGAATCACGTGGAAATCACATTAAATCACGTGGGCATCACGTGGGCATCACATGGGAATCATTTAGGAATCACGTGGGAATCACGTGTGAATCACATTGGAATCATGCGTCCATCACGTGGGAATCACATGGGAGTCACGTGGGATTCACGTGGTAATCACGTTACAATCATGTGGGAATTACGTGTCAATCATGTGAGAATCACGTAGGAATCACGTGTCATTCATGTGGGAAACACGTGGGAATCACATGGGAATCACGTGGTAGTCACATCTCAATCACGTGTGAATCACGAGGGAATCACGTGTCAATCACGTGGGAATCACTTGGGAATCACAGGGTAATCACCTGTCATTCACGTGGGAATCATGTGGGCATCACGTGGGAATCATGTGGGAATCAGGTGTCAATCACGTGGGAATCACTTGGGAAACAAGTGGGAATCACGTGTCAATCACTTGGGAATCACGGGTCAATCATGTGGGAATCACGTGGAATCATGCATCAATAATGTGGGAATCACGTGGGAGTCACGTGGGAATCACGTGGGAATCACGTGGGGATCACGTGGGAATCACGAGTCAATCACGTGGCAATCACGTGGGAATCACGGCTAATTCACATGGATATCAAATGGGAATATCGTGTCAATCAAGTTGGAATCACGAAGGAATGACGTGTCAATCACGTGGGCGTCACGTGGGAATCGTTTGGGAATCACGTGGGAATCACGTGGGAATCACGAGGGAATGAGGTGTCAATCACGTGGGAATCACGTGGGATTCATGTGGGAATCACGTGTCAATCACGTAGGAATCACGTATCAAACACGTGGGAATCACTTGGGAATCACGTGCCAATCACGAGTCAATCACGTGGGAATCACGTGGGAATCACGTGTCAATCACGTGGGAGTCACGTGGATATCACGTGGGAATCCCGTGGAAATCACGGGGGAATCACGTGTCAATCACGAGGGAATGACGTGGGAATCACGAGGGAATCGCGTGTCAATCACGTGGGAATCAAGTGGGAATCACGTGTAAATCACGTGGGAATCACGTGGGAATCACGTGTCAATCATGTGTCAATCACGTGGTAATCACGTGGGAATCACGTGGGATCACGTGGGAATCACGTGACAATCATTTGTGAATCACGTGGTAATCACGTGTAAATCACGTGGGAATCACGTGGGAATCACAAGGAAATCACGTGTCATTCACGTGGGAATCACGTGTCAATCACGATGGAATCACTTGGGAATCACGTGTCAATCACGGGGGAATCACGTGGTAATCACGTGTAAATCACGTGGGAATCACAAGGAAATCACGTGTCAATCACAAGGAAATCACGTGTCAATCACGTGGGAAAGACGTGTCAATCACTTGGGAATCACGTGGGAATCACGTGTCAATCACGGGGGAATCACGTGTGAATCACGTGTGAATCACGTGTCAATCACGTGGGAATCACGTGGGAATCATGTGGGAATCACGTGGGAATCACGTGTAAATCATGTGGGAATCACGTGGGAATCACGTGTCAATCACGTGGGAATCACGTGGGAATCACGTCGGAATCTCGTGCCAATCACGTGGGAATCACGTGGGAATCACGTGGGTATCACGTGGAAATCACGTGGGAATTACATGGGAATCACGTGTCAATCACGTGGGAATCACGTGGGAATCACGTGGGAATCACGTGACAATCATTTGGGAATCACGTGGGAATCAGGTGTCAATCACGTGGGAATCACGTGGGAATCACGTGGGAATCACGTGTCAATCACGTGGGAATCACGTGGGAATCACGTGGGAATCCCGAGTCAATCACGGGGGAATCACGTGGGAATCACGTGGGAATCACGTGTCAATCACGTGGGAATCTCGTGGGAATCACGTGTCAATCACGTGGGAATAACGTGGGAATCACCTGTCAATCACTTGGGAATCATGTGGGAATCACGTGGAAAGCACGTGGAAAACACGTGTCAATCACTTGGGAATCACATGGGTATCACGTGATAATCACGTGGGAATCAAGTGTAATTCACGTGGCAATCACGTGAGAATTATGTGGGAATCACGTGGGAATCACGTTTCAATCACATGGGAATCATGAGGGAATCATGCGTCAATCACGTGGGAATCACGTGGGAATCACGTGGGAATCACGTGTCAATCACGTGGGAATCACGTGTCAATCACGTGGGAATCACGTGGGAATAACGTGGGAATCACGTGTCAATCAGGAGGGAATCACGTGGGAATCACGTGGGAATCACGTGTCAATCACGTGGGAATCAAGTGGGAATAACGTGGGTATCACGTGTCAATGAGGTGGGAATCAAATGGGAATCACGTGTCAATCACGTGGGCATCATGTGGGAATTACGTGACAATCACGAGTTAATCACGTGGGAATCACGTGGAAATCACATTAAATCACGTGGGCATCACGTGGGCATCACATGGGAATCATTTAGGAATCACGTGGGAATCACGTGTGAATCATGTTGGAATCATGCGTCAATCACGTGGGAATCACATGGGAGTCACGTGGGATTCACGTGGTAATCACGTTAAAGTCATGTGGGAATTACGTGTCAATCATGTGGGAATCACGTAGGAATCACGTGTCATTCATGTGGGAAACACGTGGGAATCACATGGGAATCACGTGGTAGTCACATCTCAATCACGTGTGAACCACGAGGGAATCACGTGTCAATCATGTGGGAATCACTTGGGAATCACAGGGTAATCACCTGTCATTCACGTGGGAATCATGTGGGCATCACGTGGGAATCATGTGGGAATCAGGTGTCAATCACGTGGGAATCACTTGGGAAACAAGTGGGAATCACGTGTCAATCACTTGGGAATCACGGGTCAATCATGTGGGAATCACGTGGAATCATGCATCAATAATGTGGAATCACGAGGGAATCACGTGGGAATCACGTGGGAATCACGTGGGAATCACGTGTCAATCACGTGGGAATCAAGTGGGAATCACGTGTAAATCACGTGGGAATCACGTGGGAATCACGTGTCAATCATGTGTCAATCACGTGGTAATCACGTGGGAATCACGTGGGATCACGTGGGAATCACGTGACAATCATTTGTGAATCACGTGGTAATCACGTGTAAATCACGTGGGAATCACGTGGGAATCACAAGGAAATCACGTGTCATTCACGTGGGAATCACGTGTCAATCACGATGGAATCACTTGGGAATCACGTGTCAATCACGGGGGAATCACGTGGTAATCACGTGTAAATCACGGAATCACGTGGGAATCACAAGGAAATCACGTGTCAATCACAAGGAAATCACGTGTCAATCACGTGGGAAACACGTGTCAATCACTTGGGAATCACGTGGGAATCACGTGTCAATCACGGGGGAATCACGTGTGAATCACGTGTGAATCACATGTCAATCACGTGGGAATCACGTGGGAATCATGTGGGAATCACGTGGGAATCACGTATCAATCATGTGGGAATCACGTGGGAATCACGTGTCAATCACGTGGGAATCACGTGGGAATCACGTTGGAATCTCGTGCCAATCACGTGGGAATCACGTGGGAATCACGTTGGAATTACGTGGGAATCACGTGTCAATCACGTGGGAATCACGTGGGAATCACGTGACAATCATTTGGGAATCACGTGGGAATCAGGTGTCAATCACGTGGGAATCACGTGGGAATCACGTGGGAATCACGTGTCAATCACGTGTCAATCACGTGGGAATCACGTGGGAATCAAGTGGGAATCCCGAGTCAATAACGGGGGAATCACGTGGGAATCACGTGGGAATCACGTGTCATTCACGTGGGAATCACGTGGGAATCACGAGTCAATCACGAGGGAGTCACGTGGGAATCACGTGGGAATCCCGTGGAAATCACGTGGGAATCACTTGTCAATCACGAGTGAATCACCTGGGAATCACGTGTCAATCACGTGTCAATAACGTGGGAATCAAGTGGAAATCATGCATCAATCACGTGTCAATCACGTGGGAATCTTGGGGGAATCTCGTGGGAATCTCGTGTCAATCACGTGGGAATAACGTGGGAATCACGTTTCAATCACTTGGGAATCACGTGGGAATCACGTGGAAAGCACGTGGAAACACGTGTCAATCACTTGGGAATCACATGTGTATCACGTGATAATCACGTGGGAATCACGTGTAATTCACGTGGCAATCACGTGAGAATTACGTGGGAATCACGTGGGAATGAAGTGTCAATCACGTGTGAATCACGTGGGAAAAACTTGGGAATCACGTGTCAATCACGTGGAAATCACGAGGGAATCACGTGGGAATCATGTGGGAATCACGATGGAATCACGTGTCAATCACGTGGGAATCATGTGGGAATTACGTGGGAATCACGTGTGGATCACGTGACAATCATTTGGGAATCACGTCGGAATCACGTGTCAATCACGTGGGAATCACATGGGAATCACGTGGGAATCATGTGGGAATTACGTGGGAATAACGTGTGGATCACGTGGGAATCATTTAGGAATCACGTTGGAATCACGTGTGAATCACGTTGGAATCATGCGTCAATCACGTGGGAATCACATGGGAGTCACGTGGCATTCACGTGGTAATCACGTGGCAATCATGTGGGAATTACGTGTCAATCAAGTGGGAATCACATAAGAATCACGTGTCATTCATGTGGGAATAACGTGGGATTCACATGGGAATCACGTGGTAATCACATCTCATTCACGTGTGAATCACCAGGGAATCACATGGTAATCACGTGTCATTCACGTGGGAATCACGTGGGCATCACGTGGGAATCATGTGGGAATCAGGTGTCAATCACGTGGGAATCACAAGGGAAACAAGTGGGAATCACGTGTCAATCACTTGGGAATCACGTGTGAGTCACGTGGGAATCACATGGGAATCACGTGTCAATCATGTGGGAATCACGTGGAATCATGCATCAATAATGTGGGAATCATGTGGGAATCACGTGGGTATCACGTGGGAATCACGAGTCAATCACGTGGGAATCACGTGGGAATCACGTCTAATTCACGTGGATATCAAATGGGAATCTCGTGTCAATCAAGTTGGAATCACGTAGGAATGACGTGCCAATCACGTGGGCGTCACGTGGGAATCGTTTGGGAATCACGTGGGAATCACGTGGGAATCACGAGGGAATGAGGTGTCAATCACGTGGGAATCACGTGGGAATCATGTGGGAATGACGTGTCAATCCCATGGGTATCACATGGGAATCACGTGGGAATGACGTGTCAATCCCATGGGTATCACATGGGAATCACGTGGGAATCATGTGGGAATCACGTGTCATTCACGTAGGAATCACGTATCAATCACGTGGGAATCACATGGGAATCACGTGCCAATCACGAGTCAATCACTTGGGAATCACGTGTCAATCACGTGGGAGTCACGTGGATATCACGTGGGAATCCCGTGGAAATCACGGGGGAATAACGTGTCAATCACGAGGGAATGACGTGGGAATCACGTGGGAATCACGTGTAAATCACGTGGGAATCAAGTGGGAATCACGTGTAAATCACGTGGGAATCACGTGTCAATCATGTGTCAATCACGTGGTAATCACGTGGGAATCACGTGGGATCACGTGGGAATCACGTGACAATCATTTGTGAATCACGTGGTAATCACGTGTAAATCACGTGGGAATCACGTGGGAATCACAAGGAAATCACGTGTCATTCACGTGGGAATCACGTGTCAATCACGATGGAATCACTTGGGAATCACGTGTCAATCACGGGGGAATCACGTGGTAATCACGTGTAAATGACGGGGGAATCACGTGGGAATCACAAGGAAATCACGTGTCAATCACAAGGAAATCACGTGTCAATCACGTGGGAAACACGTGTCAATCACTTGGGAATCACGTGGGAATCACGTGTCATTCACGGGGGAATCACGTGTGAATCACGTGTGAATCACGTGTCAATCACGTGGGAATCACGTGGGAATCATGTGGGAATCACGTGGGAATCACGTGTCAATCATGTGGGAATCACCTGGGAATCACGTGTCAATCACGTGGGAATCACGTGGGAATCACGTCGGAATCTCGTGCCAATCACGTGGGAATCACGTGGGAATCACGTGGGAATAACGTGACAATCATTTGGGAATCACGTGGGAATCAGGTGTCAATCACGTGGGAATCACGTGGGAATCACGTGTCAATCACCTGTCAATCACGTGGGAATCACGTGGGTATCACGTGGGAATCCCGAGTCAATCACGGGGGAATCACGTGGGAATCACGTGGGAATCCCGAGTCAATCACGGGGGAATCACGTGGGAATCACGTGGGAATCACGTGCCAATCACGTGGGAATCTCGTGGGAATCACGTGTCAATCACGTGGGAATAACGTGGGAATCACGTGTCAATCACTTGGGAATCATGTGGGAATCACGTGGAAAGCACGTGGAAAACACGTGTCAATCACTTGGGAATCACATGGGTATCACGTGATAATCACGTGGGAATCAAGTGTAATTCACGTGGAAATCACGTGAGAATTACGTGGGAATCACGTGGGAATCACGTTTCAATCACATGGGAATCACGTGGGAATCATGCGTCAATCACGTGGGAATCACGTGGGAATCACGTGGGAATCACGTGTCAATCACGTGGGAATCACGTGGGAATAACGTGGGAATCATGTGTCAATCAGGAGGGAATCACGTGGGAATCACGTGGGAATCACGTGTCAATCACGTGGGAATCAAGTGGGAATAACGTGGGTATCAAGTGTCAATGAGGTGGGAATCAAATGGGAATCACGTGGGAATCACGTGTCAATCATGTGGGAATCATGTGGGAATTACGTGACAATCACGAGTTAGTCACGTGGGAATCACGTGGAAATCACATTAAATCACGTGGGCATCACGTGGGCATCACATGGGGATCATTTAGGAATCACGTGGGAATCACGTGTGAATCACGTTGGAATCATGCGTCAATCACGTGGGAATCACATGGGAGTCACGTGGGATTCACGTGGTAATCACGTTACAATCATGTGGGAATTACGTGTCAATCATGTGGGAATCACGTAGGAATCACATGTCATTCATGTGGGAAACACGTGGGAATCACATGGGAATCACGTGGTAGTCACATCTCAATCACGTGTGAATCACGAGGGAATCACGTGTCAATCACGTGGGAATCACCTGGGAATCACAGGGTAATCACCTGTCATTCACGTGGGAATCATGTGGGCATCACGTGGGAATCATGTGGGAATCAGGTGTCAATCACGTGGGAATCACTTGGGAAACAAGTGGGAATCACGTGTCAATCACTTGGGAATCACGGGTCAATCATGTGGGAATCACGTGGAATCATGCATCAATAATGTGGGAATCACGTGGGAATCATGTGGGAATCACGTGGGAATCACGTGGGAATCACGAGTCAATCACGTGGGAATCACGTGGGAATCACGGCTAATTCACATGGATATCAAATGGGAATCTCGTGTCAATCAAGTTGGAATCACGTAGGAATGACGTGTCAATCACGTGGGCGTCACGTGGGAATCGTTTGGGAATCACGTGGGAATCACGTGGGAATCACGAGGATATGAGGTGTCAATCACGTGGGAATCACGTGGGAATCATGTGGGAATGACGTGTCAATCCCATGGGTATCACATGGGAATCACGTGGGAATCACGTGGGAATCACTTGGGAATCACGTGCCAATCACGTGTCAATCACGTGGGAATCACTTGGGAATCACGTGCCAATCACGTGTCAATCACGTGGGAATCACGTGGGAATCACATGTCAATCACGTGGGAGTCACGTGGATATCACGTGGGAATCCCGTGGAAATCACGGGGGAATCACGTGTCAATCACGAGGGAATCACGTGGGAATCACGTGGGAATCACGTGTCAATCACGTGGGAATCAAGTGGGAATCACGTGTAAATCACGTGGGAATCACGTGGGAATCACGTGTCAATCATGTGTCAATCACGTGGTAATCACGTGGGAATCACGTGAGATCACGTGGGAATCACGTGACAATCATTTGTGAATCACGTGGTAATCACGTGGGAATCACGTGGGAATCACAAGGAAATCACGTGTCATTCACGTGGGAATCACGTGTCAATCACGATGGAATCACTTTGGAATCACGTGTCAATCACGGGGGAATCACATGGTAATCACGTGTAAATCACGTGGGAATCACGTGGGAATCACAAGGAAATCACGTGTCAATCACAAGGAAATCACGTGTCAATCTCGTGGGATACACGTGTCAATCACTTGGGAATCACGTGGGAATCACGTGTCAATCACGGGGGAATCACGTGTGAATCACGTGTGAATCACGTGTCAGTCACGTGGGAATCACGTGGGAATCATGTGGGAATCACGTGGGAATCACGTATCAATCATGTGGGAATCACGTGGGAATCACGTGTCAATCACGTGGGAATCACGTGGGAACAACGTCGGAATCTCGTGCCAATCACGTGGGAATCACCTGGGAATCACGTGGGAATCACGTGGGAATCACGTGTCAATCACGTGGGAATCACGTGGGAATCACGTGGGAATCACGTGACAATCATTTGGGAACCACGTGGGAATCACGTGTCAATCACGTGGGAATCACGTGGGAATCACGTGGGAATCACGTGTCAATCACGTGTCAATCACGTGGGAATCACGTGGGAATCACGTGGGAATCCCGAGTCAATCACGGGGGAATCACGTGGGAATCACGTGGGAATCACGTTTCATTCACCTGGGAATCACGTGGGAATCACGAGTCAATCACGAGGGAGTCACGTGGGAATCACGTGTCAATCACGTGTCAATCACGTGGGAATCAAGTGGAAATCATGCATCAATCACGTGTCAATCACGTGGGAATCTCGGGGGAATCTCGTGGGAATCACGTGTCAATCACGTAGGAATAACGTGGGAATCACGTTTCAATCACTTGGGAATCACGTGGGAATCACGTGGAACGCACGTGGGAAACACGTGTCAATCACTTGGGAATCACATGTGTATCACGTGATAATCACGTGGGAATCACGTGTAATTCACGTTGCAATCACGTGAGAATTACGTGGGAATCACGTGGGAATCACATGTCAATCACGTGGGAATCACGTGGAAAAAATTTGGGAATCACGTGTCAATCACGTGGGAAGCACGAGGGAATCACGTGGGAATCATGTGGGAATCACCAGGGAATCACGTGTCAATCACGTGTGAATCATGTGGGAATTACGTGGGAATCACGTGTGGATCACGTGAAAATCATTTGGGAATCACGTCGGAATCACGTGCCAATCACGTGGGAATCACGTGGGAATCACGTGTCAATCACGTGGGAATCATGTGGGAATTACGTGGGAATCACGTGTGGATCAGGTGGGAATCATTTATGAATCACGTTGGAATCACGTGTGAGTCACTTTGGAATCATGCGTCAATCACGTGGGAATCACATGGGAGTCACGTGGGATTCACGTGGTAATCACGTGGCAATCATGTGGGAATTACGTGTCAATCACGTGGGAATCACGTAGGAATCACGTGTCATTCATGTGGGAATAACGTGGGAATCACATGGGAATCACGTGGTAATCACATCTCATTCACGTGTGAATCACCAGGGAATCACATGGTAATCACGTGTCATTCACGTGGGAATCACGTGGGCATCACGTGGGAATCATGTGGGAATCAGGTGTCAATCACGTGGGAATCACAAGGGAAACAAGTGGGAATCACGTGTCAATCACTTGGGAATCACGTGTGAGTCACGTGGGAATCACATGGGAATCACGTGTCAATCATGTGGGAATCACGTGGAATCATGCATCAATAATGTGGGAATCATGTGGGAATCACGTGGGAATCACGTGGGAATCACGTGGGAATCAGGTGGGAATCACGAGTCAATCACGTGGGAATCACGTGGGAATCACGTCTAATTCACGTGGATATCAAAAGGGAATCTCGTGTCAATCAAGTTGGAATCACGTGGGAATGACGTGTCAATCACGTGGGCATAACGTGGGAATCGTTTGGTAAACACGTTGGAATCACGTGAAATCACGTGGAAATGAAGTGTCAATTACATGGGAATCAAGTGGGAATCACGGGGGAATCACGTGTCAATCCCATCCGTATCACGTGGGAATCACGTGGGAAACATGTGGGAATCACGTGTCAATCACGTAGGAATCACGTGTCAATCACGTGGGAATCACGTGGGAATCACGTGTCAATCACGTGGGAAACACGTGGGAATCACGTGGGAATCACGTGTGGATCACGTGACAATCATTTGGGAATCACGTGGGAATCACGTGTCAATCACGTGGGAATCACGTGGGAATCACGAGTCAATCACGTGGGAGTCACGTGGATATCACGTGGGAATCCCGTGGAAATCACGGGGGAATCACGTGGGAATCACGTGTCAATCACGGGGGAAACACGTGTCAATCACGTGGGAATCACGTGGGAATCACATGGGAATCACGTGTGAATCACGTGTCAATCACGTGGGAATCACGTGGGAATCACGTGTCAATCACGTGGGAATCTCGTGGAAATGAAGTGTCAATCAAGGGGGAATCACTTGTCAATCACGAGGGAATCACGTGGGAATCACGTGTCAATCACGTGGGAAACACGTTTCAATCACGTGGGAATCACGTGGGAATCACGTGGGATCACGTGGGAACCACGTGACAATCATTTGGGAATAACGTGGTAATCACGTGTAAATCACGTGGGAATCACGTGGGAATCACGAGGAAATCACGTGTCAATCACGTGGGAATCACGTGTCAATCACGTGGGAATCACATGGGAATCACGTGTCAATCACGATGGAATCACTTGGGAATCACGTGTCAATCACGTGGGAATCACGTGTGAATCACGTGAGAATCTCGTGGGCCTCACGTGTCAATCACGTGGGTATCACGTGGGAATCACGTAGGAATCACGTGTCAATCACGTAGGAATCACGTCCTAATCACATGTCAATCACGTGGGAATCACGTCGGAGTCACGTGGGAATCACGTGGGAATCACGTGTCAATCACATAGGAATCACGTCCTAATCACATGTCAATCACGTGGGAATCACGTCGGAGTCATGTGGGAATCACGTGTCAATCGCCTGGGAATCACGTGTCAATCACGTGGGAATCACGCCTCAATCACGTGGGAATCACGTGGGATTCACGTGTTAATCACGTGGAAATCACGAGGGAGTCACGTGGGAATCACGTGGGAATCACGTGTTAATCACGTGGAAATCACGTGGCAAACACTTGGGATTCACGTGGGAATCACATTTGAATCATGTGTCAATCACGTGGGAATCACGTGGGAATCACGTGGGAATTACGTGGAAATCACCTGTCAATCACGTGGGAATCACGTTGGAATCACCTGCGAATCACGTGGGAATGACGTGAAAATCATTAGGGAATCACGTGGGAATCACGTGTCAATAACGGGGGAATCACGTGTGAATCACCTGTCAATCACAGGGGAATCACGAGGAAATCACGTGTCAATCACGTGGGAATCACGTGTCAATCACGTGGGAATCACATGGGAATCACGTGTCAATCACGATGGAATCACTTGGGAATCACGTGTCAATCACGTGGGAATCACGTGTGAATCACGTGAGAATCTCGTGGGCCTCACTTGTCAATCACGTGGGTATCACGTGGGAATCACGTAGGAATCACGTGTCAATCACGTAGGAATCACGTCCTAATCACATGTCAATCACGTGGGAATCACGTCGGAGTCATGTGGGAATCACGTGGGAATCACGTGTCAATCACATAGGAATCACGTCCTAATCACATGTCAATCACGTGGGAATCACGTCGGAGTCATGTGGGAATCACGTGTCAATCGCCTGGGAATCACGTGTCAATCACGTGGGAATCACGCCTCAATCACATGGGAATCACGTGGGATTCACGTGTCAATCACGTGGAAATCACGAGGGAGTCACGTGGGAATCACGTGGGAATCACGTGTTAATCACGTGGAAATCACGTGGCAAACACTTGGGATTCACGTGGGAATCACATTTGAATCACGTGTCAATCACGTGGGAATCACGTGGGAATCACGTGGGAATCACGTGGAAATCACCTGTCAATCACGTGGGAATCACGTTGGAATCACCTGGGAATCACGTGGGAATGACGTGAAAATCATTAGGGAATCACGTTGGAATCACGTGTCAATCACGGGGGAATCACGTGTGAATCACGTGTCAATCACGTGGGAATCACATGGGAATCATGTGGGAATCACGTGGGAATCACCTGTCAATCATGTGGGAATCACATGGGAATCACGTGTCAATCACGTGGGAATCACGGCGGAATCTCGTGCCAATCACGTGGGAATCACGTGGGAATCACGTGGGAATCACGTGGGAATTACGTGGGAATCACGTGTCAATCACGTGGGAATCACGTGGGAATCACGTGACAATCATTTGGGAATCACGTGGGAATCAGGTGTCAATCACGTGGGAATCACGTGGGAATCACGTGGGAATCATGTGGGAATCACGTGTCAATCACGTAGGAATCACGTGTCAATCACGTGGGAATCACGTGGGAATCACGTGTCAATCACGTGGGAAACACGTGGGAATCACGTGGGAATCACGTGTGGATCACGTGACAATCATTTGGGAATCACGTGGGAATCACGTGTCAATCACGTGGGAATCACGTGGGAATCACGAGTCAATCACGTGGGAGTCACGTGGATATCACGTGGGAATCCCGTGGAAATCACGGGGGAATCACGTGGGAATCACGTGTCAATCACGGGGGAAACACGTGTCAATCACGTGGGAATCACGTGGGAATCACATGGGAATCACGTGTGAATCACGTGTCAATCACGTGGGAATCACGTGGGAATCACGTGTCAATCACGTGGGAATCTCGTGGAAATGAAGTGTCAATCAAGGGGGAATCACTTGTCAATCACGAGGGAATCACGTGGGAATCACGTGTCAATCACGTGGGAAACACGTTTCAATCACGTGGGAATCACGTGGGAATCACGTGGGATCACGTGGGAACCACGTGACAATCATTTGGGAATAACGTGGTAATCACGTGTAAATCACGTGGGAATCACGTGGGAATCACGAGGAAATCACGTGTCAATCACGTGGGAATCACGTGTCAATCACTTGGGAATCACATGGGAATCACGTGTCAATCACGATGGAATCACTTGGGAATCACGTGTCAATCACGTGGGAATCACGTGTGAATCACGTGAGAATCTCGTGGGCCTCACGTGTCAATCACGTGGGTATCACGTGGGAATCACGTAGGAATCATGTGTCAATCACGTAGGAATCACGTCCTAATCACATGTCAATCACGTGGGAATCACGTCGGAGTCACGTGGGAATCACGTGGGAATCACGTGTCAATCACATAGGAATCACGTCCTAATCACATGTCAATCACGTGGGAATCACGTCGGAGTCATGTGGGAATCACGTGTCAATCGCCTGGGAATCACGTGTCAATCACGTGGGAATCACGCCTCAATCACGTGGGAATCACGTGGGATTCACGTGTCAATCACGTGGAAATCACGAGGGAGTCACGTGGGAATCACGTGGGAATCACGTGTTAATCACGTGGAAATCACGTGGCAAACACTTGGGATTCACGTGGGAATCACATTTGAATCATGTGTCAATCACGTGGGAATCACGTGGGAATCACGTGGGAATTACGTGGAAATCACCTGTCAATCACGTGGGAATCACGTTGGAATCACCTGCGAATCACGTGGGAATGACGTGAAAATCATTAGGGAATCACGTGGGAATCACGTGTCAATCACGGGGGAATCACGTGTGAATCACCTGTCAATCACAGGGGAATCACGAGGAAATCACGTGTCAATCACGAGGGAATCACGTGTCAATCACGTGGGAATCACATGGGAATCACGTGTCAATCACGATGGAATCACTTGGGAATCACGTGTCAATCACGTGGGAATCACGTGTGAATCACGTGAGAATCTCGTGGGCCTCACGTGTCAATCACGTGGGTATCACGTGGGAATCACGTAGGAATCACGTGTCAATCACGTAGGAATCACGTCCTAATCACATGTCAATCACGTGGGAATCACGTCGGAGTCACGTGGGAATCACGTGGGAATCACGTGTCAATCACATAGGAATCACGTGCTAATCACATGTCAATCACGTGGGAATCACGTCGGAGTCATGTGGGAATCACGTGTCAATCGCCTGGGAATCACGTGTCAATCACGTGGGAATCACGCCTCAATCACATGGGAATCACGTGGGATTCACGTGTCAATCACGTGGAAATCACGAGGGAGTCACGTGGGAATCACGTGGGAATCACGTGTTAATCACGTGGAAATCACGTGGCAAACACTTGGGATTCACGTGGGAATCACATTTGAATCACGTGTCAATCACGTGGGAATCACGTGGGAATCACGTGGGAATCACGTGGAAATCACCTGTCAATCACGTGGGAATCACGTTGGATTCACCTGGGAATCACGTGGGAATGACGTGAAAATCATTAGGGAATCACGTTGGAATCACGTGTCAATCACGGGGGAATCACGTGTGAATCACGTGTCAATCACGTGGGAATCACATGGGAATCATGTGGGAATCACGTGGGAATCACCTGTCAATCATGTGGGAATCACATGGGAATCACGTGTCAATCACGTGGGAATCACGGCGGAATCTCGTGCCAATCACGTGGGAATCACGTGGGAATCACGTGGGAATCACGTGGGAATTACGTGGGAATCACGTGTCAATCACGTGGGAATCACGTGGGAATCACGTGACAATCATTTGGGAATCACGTGGGAATCAGGTGTCAATCACGTGGGAATCACGTGGGAATCACGTGGGAATCACGTGGGAATCACGTGGCAATTACATGTCAATCACGTGGAAATCACGTGTCAATCACGTGGGAAGCACGTGGGAAGCACGTGGGAATCCCTTGTCAATCACGTGGAAATCACATGGGAATCGCGGGAGAATCACGTTGGAATCATGTGTCAATCACGTGGGAATCATGGGGGAATCACGTGTCAACCACGTGGGAATCACGTGGGAATCACGTGGGATTCACGTGTCAATCACTTGGGAATCACATGGGAATCACGTGAGAATCACGTGGGAATCAAGTGTCAATCACGGGGGAATCACGTGGGAATCACGTGAGAATCTCGTGTCATTCACGTGGGAATCACGTGTCAATCACGTTGGATTCACGTGGGAATCACGTGGGTGTCATGGTTTAATCACGTGGAAACACGTAGGAATCACTTGGGAATCACGTGTCAATCACATGGGAATCACGTGGGAATCACGTGTCAATCACCTGGGAATCACTTGGGAATCACGTATCAATCACTTGGGAATCACGTGGGAATCACGTGGGAATCACGTAGGAATCACATGGGAATCACGTGGGAATCACGTGTCAATCACTTTGGAATCACATGGGAATCACGTGAGAATCACATGTCAATCACGTGGGATTCACGTGGGAATCACGTGAGAATCTCGTGTCATTCACGTGGGAATCACGTGTCAATCACGTTGGATTCACGTGGGTATCACGTGGGTGTCATGGGTCAATCACGTAGAAACACGTGGGAATCAAGTGGGAATCACGTGTCAATCACATGGGAATCACGTGGGAATCACGTGTCAATCACGTGGGAATCACTTGGGAATCACGTATCAATCACTTGGGAATCACGTGGGAATCACGTGGGAATCACATGTCAATCACGTGAATCAGGTGGAAATCACATTTAATCACGTGGAAATCACGTGGGAATCTCGTGTCAATCAAGTTGGAATCACGTGGGAATGACGTGTCAATCACGTGGGCATCACGTGGGAATCATTTGGAAATCACGTGTCAATCACGTTGGAATCACATGGGAATCACGTGGGAATCACGTGGGAATCACGTGTGAATCACGTGTCAATCACGTGGGAATCACGTGGGAATCACGTGGGTATCACGTGTCAATCATGTGGGAGTCCGTAGGAGTCACGTGGGAATCACATGGGAATCACGTGGTAATCACGTGGGAATCACGTTTGAATCACATGTCAATATCGTGGGAATAATGTGGGAATCACGTGTCAACCATGATGGAATAACGTGTGAATGACGTGGGAATCACGTGTCAATCACGTGGAAATCATGTGGGAATCAAGAGGTAATCACGCCTCAATCACGTGGGAATCACGTGGGAGTTACGTGGGAATCACATGGGAATCACGTGGGGATCACGTGGGAATCACGAGGGAATCACGTGTCAATCACGTGGGAATCACGTGGGAATCACGTGGGTATCACGTGTCAATCATGTGGGAGTCCGTAGGAGTCACGTGGGAATCACATGGGAATCACGTGGTAATCACGTGGGAATCACGTTGGAATCACGTGTCAATCACGTGAATCAGGTGGAAATCACATTTAATCACATGGAAATCACGTGGGAATCTCGTGTCAATCAAGTTGGAATCACGTGGGAATGACGTGTCAATCACGTGGGCATCACGTGGGAATCATTTGGAAATCACGTGTCAATCACGTTGGAATCACATGAGAATCACGTGTGAATCACGTGGGAATCACATGGGAATCACGTGTCAATCATGTGGGAATCACGTGGAATCATGCATCAATAATGTGGGAATCATGTGGGAATCACGTGGGAATCACGTGGGAATCACGTGGGAATCAGGTGGGAATCACGAGTCAATCACGTGGGAATCACGTGGGAATCACGTCTAATTCACGTGGATATCAAAAGGGAATCTCGTGTCAATCAAGTTGGAATCACGTGGGAATGACGTGTCAATCACGTGGGCATAACGTGGGAATCGTTTGGTAAACACGTTGGAATCACGTGAAATCACGTGGAAATGAAGTGTCAATTACATGGGAATCAAGTGGGAATCACGGGGGAATCACGTGTCAATCCCATCCGTATCACGTGGGAATCACGTGGGAAACATGTGGGAATCACGTGTCAATCACGTAGGAATCACGTGTCAATCACGTGGGAATCACGTGGGAATCACGTGTCAATCACGTGGGAAACACGTAGGAATCACGTGGGAATCACGTGTGGATCACGTGACAATCATTTGGGAATCACGTGGGAATCACGTGTCAATCACGTGGGAATCACGTGGGAATCACGAGTCAATCACGTGGGAGTCACGTGGATATCACGTGGGAATCCCGTGGAAATCACGGGGGAATCACGTGGGAATCACGTGTCAATCACGGGGGAAACACGTGTCAATCACGTGGGAATCACGTGGGAATCACATGGGAATCACGTGTGAATCACGTGTCAATCACGTGGGAATCACGTGGGAATCACGTGTCAATCACGTGGGAATCTCGTGGAAATGAAGTGTCAATCAAGGGGGAATCACTTGTCAATCACGAGGGAATCACGTGGGAATCACGTGTCAATCACGTGGGAAACACGTTTCAATCACGTGGGAATCACGTGGGAATCACGTGGGATCACGTGGGAACCACGTGACAATCATTTGGGAATAACGTGGTAATCACGTGTAAATCACGTGGGAATCACGTGGGAATCACGAGGAAATCACGTGTCAATCACGTGGGAATCACGTGTCAATCACGTGGGAATCACATGGGAATCACGTGTCAATCACGATGGAATCACTTGGGAATCACGTGTCAATCACGTGGGAATCACGTGTGAATCACGTGAGAATCTCGTGGGCCTCACGTGTCAATCACGTGGGTATCACGTGGGAATCACGTAGGAATCACGTGTCAATCACGTAGGAATCACGTCCTAATCACATGTCAATCACGTGGGAATCACGTCGGAGTCACGTGGGAATCACGTGGGAATCACGTGTCAATCACATAGGAATCACGTCCTAATCACATGTCAATCACGTGGGAATCACGTCGGAGTCATGTGGGAATCACGTGTCAATCGCCTGGGAATCACGTGTCAATCACGTGGGAATCACGCCTCAATCACGTGGGAATCACGTGGGATTCACGTGTTAATCACGTGGAAATCACGAGGGAGTCACGTGGGAATCACGTGGGAATCACGTGTTAATCACGTGGAAATCACGTGGCAAACACTTGGGATTCACGTGGGAATCACATTTGAATCATGTGTCAATCACGTGGGAATCACGTGGGAATCACGTGGGAATTACGTGGAAATCACCTGTCAATCACGTGGGAATCACGTTGGAATCACCTGCGAATCACGTGGGAATGACGTGAAAATCATTAGGGAATCACGTGGGAATCACGTGTCAATAACGGGGGAATCACGTGTGAATCACCTGTCAATCACAGGGGAATCACGAGGAAATCACGTGTCAATCACGTGGGAATCACGTGTCAATCACGTGGGAATCACATGGGAATCACGTGTCAATCACGATGGAATCACTTGGGAATCACGTGTCAATCACGTGGGAATCACGTGTGAATCACGTGAGAATCTCGTGGGCCTCACTTGTCAATCACGTGGGTATCACGTGGGAATCACGTAGGAATCACGTGTCAATCACGTAGGAATCACGTCCTAATCACATGTCAATCACGTGGGAATCACGTCGGAGTCATGTGGGAATCACGTGGGAATCACGTGTCAATCACATAGGAATCACGTCCTAATCACATGTCAATCACGTGGGAATCACGTCGGAGTCATGTGGGAATCACGTGTCAATCGCCTGGGAATCACGTGTCAATCACGTGGGAATCACGCCTCAATCACATGGGAATCACGTGGGATTCACGTGTCAATCACGTGGAAATCACGAGGGAGTCACGTGGGAATCACGTGGGAATCACGTGTTAATCACGTGGAAATCACGTGGCAAACACTTGGGATTCACGTGGGAATCACATTTGAATCACGTGTCAATCACGTGGGAATCACGTGGGAATCACGTGGGAATCACGTGGAAATCACCTGTCAATCACGTGGGAATCACGTTGGAATCACCTGGGAATCACGTGGGAATGACGTGAAAATCATTAGGGAATCACGTTGGAATCACGTGTCAATCACGGGGGAATCACGTGTGAATCACGTGTCAATCACGTGGGAATCACATGGGAATCATGTGGGAATCACGTGGGAATCACCTGTCAATCATGTGGGAATCACATGGGAATCACGTGTCAATCACGTGGGAATCACGGCGGAATCTCGTGCCAATCACGTGGGAATCACGTGGGAATCACGTGGGAATCACGTGGGAATTACGTGGGAATCACGTGTCAATCACGTGGGAATCACGTGGGAATCACGTGACAATCATTTGGGAATCACGTGGGAATCAGGTGTCAATCACGTGGGAATCACGTGGGAATCACGTGGGAATCATGTGGGAATCACGTGTCAATCACGTAGGAATCACGTGTCAATCACGTGGGAATCACGTGGGAATCACGTGTCAATCACGTGGGAAACACGTGGGAATCACGTGGGAATCACGTGTGGATCACGTGACAATCATTTGGGAATCACGTGGGAATCACGTGTCAATCACGTGGGAATCACGTGGGAATCACGAGTCAATCACGTGGGAGTCACGTGGATATCACGTGGGAATCCCGTGGAAATCACGGGGGAATCACGTGGGAATCACGTGTCAATCACGGGGGAAACACGTGTCAATCACGTGGGAATCACGTGGGAATCACATGGGAATCACGTGTGAATCACGTGTCAATCACGTGGGAATCACGTGGGAATCACGTGTCAATCACGTGGGAATCTCGTGGAAATGAAGTGTCAATCAAGGGGGAATCACTTGTCAATCACGAGGGAATCACGTGGGAATCACGTGTCAATCACGTGGGAAACACGTTTCAATCACGTGGGAATCACGTGGGAATCACGTGGGATCACGTGGGAACCACGTGACAATCATTTGGGAATAACGTGGTAATCACGTGTAAATCACGTGGGAATCACGTGGGAATCACGAGGAAATCACGTGTCAATCACGTGGGAATCACGTGTCAATCACTTGGGAATCACATGGGAATCACGTGTCAATCACGATGGAATCACTTGGGAATCACGTGTCAATCACGTGGGAATCACGTGTGAATCACGTGAGAATCTCGTGGGCCTCACGTGTCAATCACGTGGGTATCACGTGGGAATCACGTAGGAATCATGTGTCAATCACGTAGGAATCACGTCCTAATCACATGTCAATCACGTGGGAATCACGTCGGAGTCACGTGGGAATCACGTGGGAATCACGTGTCAATCACATAGGAATCACGTCCTAATCACATGTCAATCACGTGGGAATCACGTCGGAGTCATGTGGGAATCACGTGTCAATCGCCTGGGAATCACGTGTCAATCACGTGGGAATCACGCCTCAATCACGTGGGAATCACGTGGGATTCACGTGTCAATCACGTGGAAATCACGAGGGAGTCACGTGGGAATCACGTGGGAATCACGTGTTAATCACGTGGAAATCACGTGGCAAACACTTGGGATTCACGTGGGAATCACATTTGAATCATGTGTCAATCACGTGGGAATCACGTGGGAATCACGTGGGAATTACGTGGAAATCACCTGTCAATCACGTGGGAATCACGTTGGAATCACCTGCGAATCACGTGGGAATGACGTGAAAATCATTAGGGAATCACGTGGGAATCACGTGTCAATCACGGGGGAATCACGTGTGAATCACCTGTCAATCACAGGGGAATCACGAGGAAATCACGTGTCAATCACGAGGGAATCACGTGTCAATCACGTGGGAATCACATGGGAATAACGTGTCAATCACGATGGAATCACTTGGGAATCACGTGTCAATCACGTGGGAATCACGTGTGAATCACGTGAGAATCTCGTGGGCCTCACGTGTCAATCACGTGGGTATCACGTGGGAATCACGTAGGAATCACGTGTCAATCACGTAGGAATCACGTCCTAATCACGTCAATCACGTGGGAATCACGTCGGAGTCACGTGGGAATCACGTGGGAATCACGTGTCAATCACATAGGAATCACGTGCTAATCACATGTCAATCACGTGGGAATCACGTCGGAGTCATGTGGGAATCACGTGTCAATCGCCTGGGAATCACGTGTCAATCACGTGGGAATCACGCCTCAATCACATGGGAATCACGTGGGATTCACGTGTCAATCACGTGGAAATCACGAGGGAGTCACGTGGGAATCACGTGGGAATCACGTGTTAATCACGTGGAAATCACGTGGCAAACACTTGGGATTCACGTGGGAATCACATTTGAATCACGTGTCAATCACGTGGGAATCACGTGGGAATCACGTGGGAATCACGTGGAAATCACCTGTCAATCACGTGGGAATCACGTTGGAATCACCTGGGAATCACGTGGGAATGACGTGAAAATCATTAGGGAATCACGTTGGAATCACGTGTCAATCACGGGGGAATCACGTGTGAATCACGTGTCAATCACGTGGGAATCACATGGGAATCATGTGGGAATCACGTGGGAATCACCTGTCAATCATGTGGGAATCACATGGGAATCACGTGTCAATCACGTGGGAATCACGGCGGAATCTCGTGCCAATCACGTGGGAATCACGTGGGAATCACGTGGGAATCACGTGGGAATTACGTGGGAATCACGTGTCAATCACGTGGGAATCACGTGGGAATCACGTGACAATCATTTGGGAATCACGTGGGAATCAGGTGTCAATCACGTGGGAATCACGTGGGAATCACGTGGGAATCACGTGGGAATCACGTGGCAATTACATGTCAATCACGTGGAAATCACGTGTCAATCACGTGGGAAGCACGTGGGAAGCACGTGGGAATCCCTTGTCAATCACGTGGAAATCACATGGGAATCGCGGGAGAATCACGTTGGAATCATGTGTCAATCACGTGGGAATCATGGGGGAATCACGTGTCAACCACGTGGGAATCACGTGGGAATCACGTGGGATTCACGTGTCAATCACTTGGGAATCACATGGGAATCACGTGAGAATCACGTGGGAATCAAGTGTCAATCACGGGGGAATCACGTGGGAATCACGTGAGAATCTCGTGTCATTCACGTGGGAATCACGTGTCAATCACGTTGGATTCACGTGGGAATCACGTGGGTGTCATGGTTTAATCACGTGGAAACACGTAGGAATCACTTGGGAATCACGTGTCAATCACATGGGAATCACGTGGGAATCACGTGTCAATCACCTGGGAATCACTTGGGAATCACGTATCAATCACTTGGGAATCACGTGGGAATCACGTGGGAATCACGTAGGAATCACATGGGAATCACGTGGGAATCACGTGTCAATCACTTTGGAATCACATGGGAATCACGTGAGAATCACATGTCAATCACGTGGGATTCACGTGGGAATCACGTGAGAATCTCGTGTCATTCACGTGGGAATCACGTGTCAATCACGTTGGATTCACGTGGGAAACACGTGGGTGTCATGGGTCAATCACGTAGAAACACGTGGGAATCAAGTGGGAATCACGTGTCAATCACATGGGAATCACGTGGGAATCACGTGTCAATCACGTGGGAATCACTTGGGAATCACGTATCAATCACTTGGGAATCACGTGGGAATCACGTGGGAATCACGTGTCAATCACGTGAATCAGGTGGAAATCACATTTAATCACGTGGAAATCACGTGGGAATCTCGTGTCAATCAAGTTGGAATCACGTGGGAATGACGTGTCAATCACGTGGGCATCACGTGGGAATCATTTGGAAATCACGTGTCAATCACGTTGGAATCACATGGGAATCACGTGGGAATCACGTGGGAATCACGTGTGAATCACGTGTCAATCACGTGGGAATCACGTGGGAATCACGTGGGTATCACGTGTCAATCATGTGGGAGTCCGTAGGAGTCACGTGGGAATCACATGGGAATCACGTGGTAATCACATGGGAATCACGTTTGAATCACATGTCAATATCGTGGGAATAATGTGGGAATCACGTGTCAACCATGATGGAATAACGTGTGAATGACGTGGGAATCACGTGTCAATCACGTGGAAATCATGTGGGAATCAAGAGGTAATCACGCCTCAATCACGTGGGAATCACGTGGGAGTTACGTGGGAATCACATGGGAATCACGTGGGGATCACGTGGGAATCACGAGGGAATCACGTGTCAATCACGTGGGAATCACGTGGGAATCACGTGGGTATCACGTGTCAATCATGTGGGAGTCCGTAGGAGTCACGTGGGAATCACATGGGAATCACGTGGTAATCACGTGGGAATCACGTTGGAATCACGTGTCAATCACGTGAATCAGGTGGAAATCACATTTAATCACATGGAAATCACGTGGGAATCTCGTGTCAATCAAGTTGGAATCACGTGGGAATGACGTGTCAATCACGTGGGCATCACGTGGGAATCATTTGGAAATCACGTGTCAATCACGTTGGAATCACATGAGAATCACGTGTGAATCACGTGGGAATCACGTGGGAATCACGTGTCAATCACGTGGGAGTCCGTAGGAGTCACGTGGGAATCACATGGAAATCACGTGGTAATCACGTGGGAATCACGTTGGAATCACATGTCAATATCGTGGGAATCATGTGGGAATCACGTGTCAATCATGATGGAATTACGTGTGAATAACGTGGGAATCACGTGTCAATCACGTGGGCATCACGTGGGAATCATTTGGGAATCACGAGGGAATCACGTGGGAGTCACGTGGTAATCACGTGGGAATCACGTTGGAATCACATGTCAATATCGTGGGAATCATGTGGGAATCACGTGTCAATCATGATGGAATTACGTGTGAATAACGTGGGAATAACGTGTCAATCAAGTGGGAATCACGCGGCAGTCACGTGTCAATCACGTGGGTATCACGTGGGAATCATTTGGGAATCATGTGGGAATCACGTGGGAATCACGTGTCAATCACGTGGGAATCACGTGGCAATCACGTGTGAATGACATGTCAATCCCGTGAGAATCATGTTGGAATAAGGTGGGAATCACGTGTCAATCACCTGGGAATCACGTGGGATTCACGTGGGAATCACGTGTCAATCACGTGTCAATCATGTGAGAATCAAGTGGGAATCACCTGGAAAATACGTGTCAATCACGTGGGAATCACGTGGAAATCACGTGTCAATCACTTTGTAATCACGTGGGAATCATATGGGAATCACGTGTCAAGCACGTGGGAATCACATGTCAATTACGTGGAAATCACATTGGAGTCACGTGGGAATCACGTGGGAATCACGTGTAAATCACGTGGTAATCACGTGTGAATCACGTGTCAATCCCGTGGGAATCACGTGGGAATCACGTGGGAATCACGTGGGAATCATGCGTCAATCACGTGGGAATCACATGGGAGTCACGTGGTAATAACATGGGAATCACGTGGTAATCACGTAGGAATCACGTGGGAATAACGTGTCAATCACGTGGGAATCATATGGTAATCACTTGTCAATCACGAGGGAATCAGGTAGGAATCACGTGTCAATCACGTGGGCATCACATGCGTATCACACGGGAATCATTTGGGAATCACTTTTCAATCACGTTGGAATCACGTGGGAATCAATTTTGAATCACATGGGAATCACGTGTCAATCACGTGGGAATCACGTGGGAATCACGTGTGTTCACGTGGGAATCACGTGACAATTATTTGGGAATCACGTGGGAATCACGTGTCAATCACGTGGGAATCACGTGGGAATCACGCGGAAATCACGTAGGAATCACACGGGAATCACGTGTCAATCACGATGGAATCACGTGGCACTCACGTTTCATTCACGTGGGAATCACATGTGAATCACGTGAGAATCTCGAGGACCTCACGTGTCAATCACGTGGGTATCACGTGGGAATCACGTAGGAATCACCTGTCAATCATGTAGGAATCACGTGGTAATCACGTGTCAATCACGTGGGAATCACGTCGGAGTCACGTGGGAATCACGTGGGAATCACGTGTCAATCACGTGGGAATCATGTGGGAGTCACGTGTCAATCACGTGGGAATCACGTTGGAATCACGTGGGAATCACTTGGGAATCACGAGTCAATCACGTGTCAATCACGTGGGAATCACGTGGGAATCACGTGGGAATCATGTGTCAATGGCATGGAAATCATGTGGGAATCACGTGGGAATCACTTGGGAATCACATGTCAATCATGTGCGAATCACATTGGAATCATGTTTGAATCACGTGTCAATCTCGTGGGAATCACGTGTCATTCACGTTGAAATTACGTGGGAATCACGTGTCAATCACGTGGGAAACCCGTGGGAATCACGTGTCAATCACGTGGGAATCACTTGGGAATCACATGGGAATCGCGTGTCAATCACGTGGGAATCACGTGGGAATCACATATCAATCACGTGGGAATCACGTGTCAATAACGTGGAAATCACATGGGAGTCACGTGGGAATTACGTGGGAATCACGTGGAAATCACGTAGGAATCACGTGGGAATAACGTGTCAATCACGTGGGTATCATGTGGGAATCACGTGTCAATCACGTGGGAATCACGTGTCAATCACGTGGGAATCACGTGGGAATGACGTGTCAATCACGTGGGCATCACGTGGGAATCACGTGGGAATCACTTGTGAATCACGTGGGAATCACATGGGAATCACGTGTCAATCACGTGGGAATCACGTGGTAATCATGTGGGAATCACGTTGGAATCCCGTGTCAATATCGTGGGAATCATGTGGGAACCACGTGTCAATCACGATGGAATTATGTGTGAATCACGTGGGAATCACGTGTCAATCACGTGTCAATCATGTGGGAATCACGTGGGAATCACGTGTCAATCACGTTGGAATCACATGGGAACAACGTCGGAATCTCGTGCCAATCACGTGGGAATCACGTGGGAATCACGTGGGAATCACGTGGGAATTACGTGGGAATCACGTGTCAATCACGTGGGAATCACGTGGGAATCACGTGACAATCATTTGGGAATCACGTGGGAATCAGGTGTCAATCACGTGGGAATCACGTGGGAATCACGTGGGAATCACGTGGGAATCACGTGGCAATTACATGTCAATCACGTGGAAATCACGTGTCAATCACGTGGGAAGCACGTGGGAAGCACGTGGGAATCCCTTGTCAATCACGTGGAAATCACATGGGAATCGCGTGAGAATCACGTGGGAATCATGTGTCAATCACGTGGGAATCATGGGGGAATCACGTGTCAACCACGTGGGAATCACGTGGGAATCACGTGGGAATCACGTGGGAATCACGTGGGAATCACGTGTCAATCACGTGGGAATCACGTGTCAATCACGTGGGAATCACGTGGGAATGACGTGTCAATCACGTGGGCATCACGTGGGAATCACGTGGGAATCACTTGTGAATCACGTGGGAATCACGTGGGAATCACGTGTCAATCACGTGGGAATCACGTGGTAATCATGTGGGAATCACGTTGGAATCCCGTGTCAATATCGTGGGAATCATGTGGGAACCACGTGTCAATCACGATGGAATTATGTGTGAATCACGTGGGAATCACGTGTCAATCATGTGGGAATCATGAGGGAGTCACGTGTCAATCAGGTGAGAATCACGAGGGCATCACGTGGGAATCATTTGGGAATCACGTGGGAATCACGGTGGAATCACGTGGGAATCACGTGTCAATCACGTGGGAATCACATGGCAATCACGTGGGAATGACATGGCAATCCCGTGGGAATCATGTGGGAATAAGGTGGGAATCACGTGTCAATAACGTGGGTATCACGTTGGAGTCACGTGGGAATCACGTGGGAATCACATGTCAATCAGGGGGAATCACGTGTGAATCACGTGTCAGTCACGTGGGAATCACGTGGGAATCATGTGGGAATCACGTGGGAATCACGTATCAATCATGTGGGAATCACGTGGGAATCACGTGTCAATCACGTTGGAATCACGTGGGAACAACGTCGGAATCTCGTGCCAATCACGTGGGAATCACGTGGGAATCACGTGGGAATCACGTGACAATCATTTGGGAATCACGTGGGAATCACGTGGGAATCACGTGACAATCATTTGGGAACCACGTGGGAATCACGTGTCAATCACGTGGGAATCACGTGGGAATCACGTGTCAATCACGTGTCAATCACGTGGGAATCACGTGGGAATCACGTGGGAATCCCGAGTCAATCACGGGGGAATCACGTGGGAATCACGTGGGAATCACGTGTCATTCACGTGGGAATCACGTGGGAATCACGAGTCAATCACGAGGGAGTCACGTGGGAATCACGTGTCAATCACGTGTCAATCACGTGGGAATCAAGTGGAAATCATGCATCAATCACGTGTCAATCACGTGGGAATCTCGGGGGAATCTCGTGGGAATCACGTGTCAATCACGTGGGAATAACGTGGGAATCACGTTTCAATCACTTGGGAATCACGTGGGAATCACGTGGAAAGCACGTGGGAAACACGTGTCAATCACTTGGGAATCACATGTGTATCACGTGATAATCACGTGGGAATCACGTGTAATTCATGTGGCAATCACGTGAGAATTACGTGGGAATCACGTGGGAATCAAGTATCAATCACGTGTGAATCACCTGGAAAAAACTTGGGAATCACGTGTCAATCACGTGGGAATCACGAGGGAATCACGTGGGAATCATGTGGGAATCAAGAGGGAATCACGTGTCAATCACGTGGGAATCATGTGGGAATTACGTTGGAATCACGTGTGGATCACGTGAAAATCATTTGGGAATCACGTCGGAATCACGTGTCAATCACGTGGGAATCACGTGGAAAAAACTTGGGAATCACGTGTCAATCACGTGGGAATCATGAGGGAATCACGTGTCAATCACGTGAGCATCACGAGGGCATCACGTGGGAATCATTTGGGAATCACGTGGGAATCACGGTGGAATCACGTGGGAATCACGTGTCAATCACGTGGGAATCACATGGCAATCACTTGGGAATGACATGGCAATCCCGTGGGAATCACGTGGGAATAAGGTGGGAATCACGTGTCAATAACGTGGGAATCACGTTGGAGTCACGTGGGAATCACGTGGGAATCACTTGTCAATCACGTGGGAATCACGTGGGAATCACGTGTCAATCCCGTGGGAATCACGTGGGAATCACGTAGGAATCAGGTGGGAATCACGTGGGAATCATGCGTCTATCACGTGGGAATCACATGGGAGTCACGTGGGAATCACGTGGGAGTCAATTAGGAATCACGTGGGAAGCATGTGCAAATCACGTGTCAATCACTTGGGAATCACATGGGAATCACGTGATAATCACGTGGGAATCACGTGTCAATCACGTGGGAATCATGTGAGCATCACATGGGAATCACGTGTCAATCATGTGGGAAGCACGTGGGAATCACGTGGGAATCACGTGTCAATCACCTGGGAATCACGTGTCAATCACGTGGGAATCACGTGGGAATCATGCGTCAATCACGTGGGAATCAAGTGGGAGTCAAGTAGAATCACGTGGGAATCACGTGGGAATCACGTGGGTATCACGTGTCCATCACGTGGGAGTCATGTGGGAATCACGTGTCAATCACGTGGGAATCACGTGGGAATAAGGTGGGAATCACGTGTCAATCACGTGGGAATCACGTGGGAATCACGTGGGATTCACGTGGGAATCACGTGTTAATGACGTGTCAATCATGTGAGAATCAAGTGGGAATCACGTGGAAATCACGTGTCAATCACGTGGGAATCACGTGGGCATCACGTGTCTATCACGTTGGAATCACGTGGGAATCACATGTCAATTACGTGGGAGTCACGTTGGAGTCACGTGGGAATCACGTGGGAATCATGTGTCAATCACGTGGGAATCACATGTCAATTACGTGGGAGTCTCGTTGGAGTCACGTGGGAGTCACGAGGGAATCACGTATCAATCACGTGGGAATCACGTGGGAATCACGTGTCAATCCCATGGGAATCACGGGGGAATCTCGTAGGAATCACGTGGGAATCACGTGGGAATCATGCGTCAATCACGTGGGAATCACATGGGAGTCACGTGGGATTCACGTGGTAATCACGTGGCAATCATGTGGGAATTACGTGTCAATCACGTGGGAATCACGTAGGAATCACGTGTCATTCAGGTGGGAATAACGTGGGAATCACATGGGAATCACGTGGGAATCACATGTCATTCACGTGGGAATCACGTGGGCATCACGTAGGAATCATGTGGGAATCAGGTGTCAATCACGTGGGAATCACAAGGGAAACAAGTGGGAAACACGTGTCAATCACTTGGGAATCACGTGTGAGTCACGTGGGAATCACATGGGAATCACGTGTCAATCATGTGGGAATCACGTGGAATCATGCATCAATAATGTGGGAATCACGTGGGAATCAGGTGGGAATCACGTGGGAATCACATGGGAATCACGTGGGAATCACGAGTCAATCACGTGGGAATCACGTGGGAATCACGTCTAATTCACGTGGATATCAAATGGGAATCTCGTGTCAATCAAGTTGGAATCACGTGGGAATGACATGTCAATCACGTGGGCATAACGTGGGAATCGTTTGTTAATCACGTTGGAATCACGTGAAATCACGTGGAAATGAAGTGTCAATCACGTGGGAATCACGTGGGAATCACGGGGTAATCACGTGTCAATCCCATCCGTATCACGTGGGAATCACGTGGGAATCATGTGGGTATCACGTGTCAATCACGTAGGAATCACGTGTCAATCACGTGGGAATCACGTGGGAATCACGTGTCAATCACGTGGGAGTCACGTGGATATCACGTGGGAATCCCGTGGAAATCACGGGGGAATCACGTGTCAATCACGAGGGAATCACGTGGGAATCACGTGTCAATCACGTGGGAAACACGTGTCAATCACGTGGGAATCACGTGGGAATCAGGTGGGAATCACGTGTCAATCACGTGGGAATCACGTGTGAATCACGTGTCAATCACGTGGGAATCACGTGTGAATCACTTGTCAATCACGAGGGAATCACGTGGGAATATCGTGTCAATCACGTGGGAAACACGTGTCAATCACGTGGGAATCACGGGAATCACGTGGGATCACGTGGGAATCACGTGACAATCATTTGGGAATCACGTGGTAATCACGTGTAAATCACGTGGGAATCACGTGGGAATCACGAGGAAATCACGTGTCAATCACGTGGGAATCACGTGTCAATCACGTGGGAATCACATGGGAATCACGTGTCAATCACGATGGAATCACTTGGGAATCACATGTCAATCACGTGGGAATCACGTGTGAATCACGTGAGAATCTCGTGGGCCTCACGTGTCAATCACGTGGGTATCACGTGGGAATCACGTAGGAATTACGTGTCAATCACGTAGGAATCACGTCCTAATCACATGTCAATCACGTGGGAATCACTTTGGAGTCACGTGTTAATCACGTGGGAATCACGTGTCAATGACGTAGGAATCACGTCCTAATCACATGTCAATCACGTGGGAATCACGTCGGAGTCATGTGGGAATCACGTGGGAATCACGTGTCAATCACCTGGGAATCACGTGTCAATCACGTGGTAATCACGCCTCAATCACGTGGGAATCACGTGGGATTCATGTGTCAATCACGTGGAAATCACGAGGGAGTCACGTGGGAATCACGTGGGAATCACGTGTTAATCACGTGGAAATCACGTGGCAAACACTTGGGACTCACGTGGGAATCACATTTGAATCACGTGTCAATCACGTGGGAATCACGTGGGAATCACGTGGGAATCACGTGTCAATCACGTGGGAATCACGTTGGAATCATCTGGGAATCACGTGGGAATGACGTGAAAATCATTAGGGAATCACGTGGGAATCACGTGTCAATCACGGGGGAATCACGTGTGATTCACGTGTGAATCACGTGTGAATCACGTGGGAATCACGTGGGAATCATGTGGGAATCACGTGGGAATCACCTGTCAATTATGTGGGAATCACGTGGGAATCACGAGTCAATCACGTGGGAATCACGGCGGAATCTCGTGCCAATCACGTGGGAATCACGTGGGAATTACGTGGGAATCACGTGTCAATCACGTGGGAATCACGTGGGAATCACGTGACAATCAGTTGGGAATCACGTGGGAATCAGGTGTCAATCACGTGGGAATGACGTGGGAATCACGTGGGAATCACGTGTAAATCACGTGGGAATCAAGTGGGAATCACGTGTAAATCACGTGGGAATCACGTGGGAATCACGTGTCAATCATGTGTCAATCACGTGGTAATCACGTGGGAATCACGTGGGATCACGTGGGAATCACGTGACAATCATTTGTGAATCACGTGGTAATCACGTGTAAATCACGTGGGAATCACGTGGGAATCACAAGGAAATCACGTGTCATTCACGTGGGAATCACGTGTCAATCACGATGGAATCACTTGGGAATCACGTGTCAATCACGGGGGAATCACGTGGTAATCACGTGTAAATCACGTGGGAATCACAAGGAAATCACGTGTCAATCACAAGGAAATCACGTGTCAATCACGTGGGAAACACGTGTCAATCACTTGGGAATCACGTGGAAATCACGTGTCAATCACGGGGGATTCACGTGTGAATCACGTGTGAATCACGTGTCAATCACGTGGGAATCACGTGGGAATCATGTGGGAATCACGTGGGAATCACGTGTCAATCATGTGGGAATCACGTGGGAATCACGTGTCAATCACGTGGGAATCACGTGGGAATCACGTCGGAATCTCGTGCCAATCACGTGGGAATCACGTGGGAATCACGTGGGAATCACGTGGAAATCACGTGGGAATTACGTGGGAATCACGTGTCAATCACGTGGGAATCACGTGGGAATCACGTGGGAATCACGTGACAATCATTTGGGAATCACGTGGGAATCAGGTGTCAATCACGTGGGAATCACGTGGGAATCACGTGGGAATCACGTGTCAATCACGTGGGAATCACGTGGGAATCACGTGGGAATCACGTGGGAATCCCGAGTCAATCACGGGGGAATCACGTGGGAATCACGTGGGAATCACGTGGGAATCCCGAGTCAATCACGGGGGAATCACGTGGGAATCACGTGGGAATCACGTGTCAATCACGTGGGAATCTCGTGGGAATCACGTGTCAATCACGTGGGAATAACTTGGGAATCACCAGTCAATCACTTGGGAATCATGTGGGAATCACGTGTCAATCACGTGGGAATCACGTGGGAATAATGTGGGAATCACGTGTCAATCAGGAGGGAATCACGTGGGAATCACGTGGGAATCACGTGTTAATCACGTGGGAATCACGTGGGAATAACGTGGGAATCACGTGTCAATCAGGAGGGAATCACGTGGGAATCACGTGGGAATCACGTGTCAATCACGTGGGAATCAAGTGGGAATAACGTGGGTATCACGTGTCAATGAGGTGGGAATCAAATGGGAATCACGTGGGAATCACGTGTCAATCACGTGGGAATCATGTGGGAATTACGTGACAATCACGAGTTAATCACGTGGGAATCACGTGGAAATCACATTAAATCACGTGGGCATCACGTGGGCATCACATGGGAATCATTTAGGAATCACGTGGGAATCACGTGTGAATCACGTTGGAATCATGCGTCAATCACGTGGGAATCACATGGGAGTCACGTGGGATTCACGTGGTAATCACGTTACAATCATGTGGGAATTACGTGTCAATCATGTGGGAATCACGTAGGAATCACGTGTCATTCATGTGGGAAACACGTGGGAATCACATGGGAATCACGTGGTAGTCACATCTCAATCACGTGTGAATCACGAGGGAATCACGTGTCAATCATGTGGGAATTACTTGGGAATCACAGGGTAATCACCTGTCATTCACGTGGGAATCATGTGGGCATCACGTGGGAATCATGTGGGAATCAGGTGTCAATCACGTGGGAATCACTTGGGAAACAAGTGGGAATCACGTGTCAATCACTTGGGAATCACGGGACAATCATGTGGGAATCACGTGGAATCATGCATCAATAATGTGGAATCACGTGGGAATCACGTGGGAATCACGTGGGAATCACGTGGGAATCACGAGTCAATCACGTGGGAATCACGTGGGAATCACGGCTAATTCACATGGATATCAAATGGGAATCTCGTGTCAATCAAGTTGGAATCACGTAGGAATGACGTGTCAATCACGTGGGCGTCACGTGGGAATCGTTTGGGAATCACGTGGGAATCACATGGGAATCACGAGGGAATGAGGTGTCAATCACGTGGGAATCACGTGGGAATCATGTGGGAATCACGTGTCAATCACGTAGGAATCACGTATCAATCACATGGGAATCACTTGGGAATCACGTGCCAATCACGTGTCAATCACGTGGGAATCACGTGTCAATCACGTGGGAGTCACGTGGATATCACGTGGGAATCCCGTGGAAATCACGGGGGAATCACGTGTCAATCACGAGGGAATCACGTGGGAATCACGTGGGAATCACGTGGGAATCACGTGTCAATCACGTGGGAATCAAGTGGGAATCACGTGTAAATCACGTGGGAATCACGTGTCAATCATGTGTCAATCACGTGGTAATCACGTGGGAATCACGTGGGATCACGTGGGAATCACGTGACAATCATTTGTGAATCACGTGGTAATCACGTGTAAATCACGTGGGAATCACGTGGGAATCACAAGGAAATCACGTGTCATTCACGTGGGAATCACGTGTCAATCACGATGGAATCACTTGGGAATCACGTGTCAATCACGGGGGAATCACGTGGTAATCACGTGTAAATCACGTGGGAATCACGTAGGAATCACAAGGAAATCACGTGTCAATCACAAGGAAATCACGTGTCAATCACGTGGGAAACACGTGTCAATCACTTGGGAATCACGTGGGAATCACGTGTCAATCACGGGGGAATCACGTGTGAATCACGTGTGAATCACGTGTCAATCACGTGGGAATCACGTGGGAATCATGTGGGAATCACGTGGGAATCACGTGGGAATCACATGGGAATTACGTGGGAATCACGTGGGAATCACGTGGGAATCACGTGGGAATCACGTGACAATCATTTGGGAATCACGTGGGAATCACGTGGGAATTACGTGGGAATCACGTGGGAGTTACGTGGGAATCACGTGGGAATCACGTGGGAATCACGTGTCAATCACGTGTCAATCACGTGGGAATCACGTGGGAATCACGTGGGAATCCCGAGTCAATCACGGGGGAATCACGTGGGAATCACGTGGGAATCACGTGGGAATCCCGAGTCAATCACGGTGGAATCACGTGGGAATCACGTGGGAATCACGTGTCAATCATGTGGGAATCTCGTGGGAATCACGTGTCAATCACGTGGGAATAACGTGGAAATCACGTGTCAATCACTTGGGAATCATGTGGGCATCACGTGGAAAGCACGTGGAAAACACGTGTCAATCACTTGGGAATCACATGGGTATCACGTGATAATCACGTGGGAATCAAGTGTAATTCACGTGGCAATCACGTGAGAATTACGTGGGAATCACGTGGGAATCACGTTTCAATCACATGGGAATCACGTGGGAATCATGCGTCCATCACGTGGGAATCACGTGGGAATCACGTGGGAATCACGTGTCAATCACGTGGGAATCACGTGGGAATAACGTGGGAATCACGTGTCAATCAGGAGGGAATCACGTGGGAATCACGTGGGAATCACGTGTCAATCACGTGGGAATCAAGTGGGAATAACGTGGGTATCACGTGTCAATGAGGTGGGAATCAAATGGGAATCACGTGGGAATCACGTGTCAATCACGTGGGAATCATGTGGGAATTACGTGACAATCACGAGTTAACAACATGGGAATCACGTGGAAATCACATTAAATCACGTGGGCATCACGTGGGCATCACATGGGAATCATTTAGGAATCACGTGGTAATCACGTGTGAATCACGTTGGAATCATGCGTCAATCACGTGGGAATCACATGGGAGTCACGTGGGATTCACGTGGTAATCACGTTACAATCATGAGGGAATTACGTGTCAATCATGTGGGAATCACGTAGGAATCACGTGTCATTCATGTGGGAAACACGTGGGAATCACATGGGAATCACGTGGTAGTCACATCTCAATCACGTGTGAATCACGAGGGAATCACGTGTCAATCACATGGGAATCACCTGGGAATCACAGGGTAATCACCTGTCATTCACGTGGGAATCATGTGGCCATCACGTAGGAATCATGTGGGAATCAGGTGTCAATCACGTGGGAATCTCGGGGGAATCTCGTGGGAATCACGTGTCAATCACGTGGGAATAACGTGGGAATCACGTGTCAATCATGTGGGAAACACGTGGGAATCACATGGGAATCACGTGGTAGTCACATCTCAATCACGTGTGAATCACGAGGGAATCACGTGTCAATCATGTGGGAATTACTTGAGAATCACAGGGTAATCACCTGTCATTCACGTGGGAATCATGTGGGCATCACGTGGGAATCATGTGGGAATCAGGTGTCAATCACGTGGGAATCACTTGGGAAACAAGTGGGAATCACGTGTCAATCACTTGGGAATCACGGGACAATCATGTGGGAATCACGTGGAATCATGCATCAATAATGTGGAATCACGTGGGAATCACGTGGGAATCACGTGGGAATCACGTGGGAATCACGAGTCAATCACGTGGGAATCACGTGGGAATCACGGCTAATTCACATGGATATCAAATGGGAATCTCGTGTCAATCAAGTTGGAATCACGTAGGAATGACGTGTCAATCACGTGGGCGTCACGTGGGAATCGTTTGGGAATCACGTGGGAACCACGTGGGAATCACGAGGGAATGAGGTGTCAATCACGTGGGAATCACGTGGGAATCATGTGGGAATGACGTGTCAATCCCATGGGTATCACATGGGAATCACGTGGGAATCATGAGGGAATCACGTGTCAATCACATAGGAATCACGTATCAATCACGTGGGAATCACTTGGGAATCACGTGCCAATCACGAGTCAATCACGTGGGAATCACGTGGGAATCACGTGTCAATCACGTGGGAGTCACGTGGATATCACGTGGGAATCCCGTGGAAATCACTGGGGAATCACATGTCAATCACGAGGGAATCACGTGTGAATCACGTGGGAATCAAGTGGGAATCACGTGTAAATCACGTGGGAATCACGTGGGAATCTCGTGTCAATCATGTGTCAATCACGTGGGAATCACGTGTCAATATGTGTCAATCACGTGGTAATCACGTGGGAATCACGTGGGATCACGTGGGAATCACGTGACAATCATTTGTGAATCACGTGGTAATCACGTGTAAATCACGTGGGAATCACGTGGGAATCACAAGGAAATCACGTGGCATTCACATGGGAATCACGTGTCAATCACGATGGAATCACTTGGGAATCACGTGTCAATCACGGGGGAATCACGTGGTAATCACGTGTAAATCACGTGGGAATCACAAGGAAATCACGTGTCAATCACAAGGAAATCACGTGTCAATCACGTGGGAAACACGTGTCAATCACTTGGGAATCACGTGGGAATCACGTGTCAATCACGGGGGAATCACGTGTGAATCACGTGTGGATCACGTGTCAATCACGTGGGAATCACGTGGGAATCATGTGGGAATCACGTGTCAATCATGTGGGAATCACGTGGGAATCACGTGTCAATCAGGTGGGAATCAAGTGGGAATCAGGTCGGAATCTCGTGCCAATCACGTGGGAATCACGTGGGAATCACGTGGGAATCACGTGGGAATCACGTGGGAATCACGTGGGAATCACGTGACAAACATTTGGGAATCACGTGGGAATCAGTTGTCAATCACGTGGGAATCACGTGGGAATCACGTGGGAATCACGTGTCAATCACGTGTCAATCATGTGGGAATCACGTGGGAATCACATGGGAATCCCGAGTCAATCACGGGGGAATCACGTGGGAATCACGTGGGAATCACGTGGGAATCACGAGTCAATCACGAGGGAGTCACGTGGGAATCACGTGGGAATCCCGTGGAAATCACGTGGGAATCACTTGTCAATCACGAGTGAATCACGTGGGAATCACGTGTCAATCACGTGTCAATCACGTGGGAATCAACTGGACATCATGCATCAATCACGTGTCAATCACGTGGGAATCTCGGGGGAATCTCGTGGGAATCACGTGTCAATCACGTGGGAATAACGTGGGAATCACGTGTCAATCATGTGGGAAACACGTGGGAATCACATGGGAATCACGTGGTAGTCACATCTCAATCACGTGTGAATCACGAGGGAATCACGTGTCAATCATGTGGGAATTACTTGAGAATCACAGGGTAATCACCTGTCATTCACGTGGGAATCATGTGGGCATCACGTGGGAATCATGTGGGAATCAGGTGTCAATCACGTGGGAATCACTTGGGAAACAAGTGGGAATCACGTGTCAATCACTTGGGAATCACGGGACAATCATGTGGGAATCACGTGGAATCATGCATCAATAATGTGGAATCACGTGGGAATCACGTGGGAATCACGTGGGAATCACGTGGGAATCACGAGTCAATCACGTGGGAATCACGTGGGAATCACATGGGAATCACGAGGGAATGAGGTGTCAATCACGTGGGAATCACGTGGGAATCATGTGGGAATCACGTGTCAATCACGTAGGAATCACGTATCAATCACATGGGAATCACTTGGGAATCACGTGCCAATCACGTGTCAATCACGTGGGAATCACGTGTCAATCACGTGGGAGTCACGTGGATATCACGTGGGAATCCCGTGGAAATCACGGGGGAATCACGTGTCAATCACGAGGGAATCACGTGGGAATCACGTGGGAATCACGTGGGAATCACGTGTCAATCACGTGGGAATCAAGTGGGAATCACGTGTAAATCACGTGGGAATCACGTGTCAATCATGTGTCAATCACGTGGTAATCACGTGGGAATCACATGGGATCACGTGGGAATCACGTGACAATCATTTGTGAATCACGTGGTAATCACGTGTAAATCACGTGGGAATCACGTGGGAATCACAAGGAAATCACGTGTCATTCACGTGGGAATCACGTGTCAATCACGATGGAATCACTTGGGAATCACGTGTCAATCACGGGGGAATCACGTGGTAATCACGTGTAAATCACGTGGGAATCACGTAGGAATCACAAGGAAATCACGTGTCAATCACAAGGAAATCACGTGTCAATCACGTGGGAAACACGTGTCAATCACTTGGGAATCACGTGGGAATCACGTGTCAATCACGGGGGAATCACGTGTGAATCACGTGTGAATCACGTGTCAATCACGTGGGAATCACGTGGGAATCATGTGGGAATCACGTGGGAATCACGTGGGAATCACATGGGAATTACGTGGGAATCACGTGGGAATCACGTGGGAATCACGTGGGAATCACGTGACAATCATTTGGGAATCACGTGGGAATCACGTGGGAATTACGTGGGAATCACGTGGGAATTACGTGGGAATCACGTGGGAATCACGTGGGAATCACGTGTCAATCACGTGTCAATCACGTGGGAATCACGTGGGAATCACGTGGGAATCCCGAGTCAATCACGGGGGAATCACGTGGGAATCACGTGGGAATCACGTGGGAATCCCGAGTCAATCACGGGGGAATCACGTGGGAATCACGTGGGAATCACGTGTCAATCATGTGGGAATCTCGTGGGAATCACGTGTCAATCACGTGGGAATAACGTGGAAATCACGTGTCAATCACTTGGGAATCATGTGGGCATCACGTGGAAAGCACGTGGAAAACACGTGTCAATCACTTGGGAATCACATGGGTATCACGTGATAATCACGTGGGAATCAAGTGTAATTCACGTGGCAATCACGTGAGAATTACCTGGGAATCACGTGGGAATCACGTTTCAATCACATGGGAATCACGTGGGAATCATGCGTCCATCACGTGGGAATCACGTGGGAATCACGTGGGAATCACGTGTCAATCACGTGGGAATCACGTGGGAATAACGTGGGAATCACGTGTCAATCAGGAGGGAATCACGTGGGAATCACGTGGGAATCACGTGTCAATCACGTGGGAATCAAGTGGGAATAACGTGGGTATCACGTGTCAATGAGGTGGGAATCAAATGGGAATCACGTGGGAATCACGTGTCAATCACGTGGGAATCATGTGGGAATTACGTGACAATCACGAGTTAACAACATGGGAATCACGTGGAAATCACATTAAATCACGTGGGCATCACGTGGGCATCACATGGGAATCATTTAGGAATCACGTGGTAATCACGTGTGAATCACGTTGGAATCATGCGTCAATCACGTGGGAATCACATGGGAGTCACTTGGGATTCACGTGGTAATCACGTTACAATCATGAGGGAATTACGTGTCAATCATGTGGGAATCACGTAGGAATCACGTGTCATTCATGTGGGAAACACGTGGGAATCACATGGGAATCACGTGGTAGTCACATCTCAATCACGTGTGAATCACGAGGGAATCACGTGTCAATCACATGGGAATCACCTGGGAATCACAGGGTAATCACCTGTCATTCACGTGGGAATCATGTGGGCATCACGTAGGAATCATGTGGGAATCAGGTGTCAATCACGTGGGAATAACTTGGGAAACAAGTGGGAATCACATGTCAATCACTTTGGAATCACGGGTCAATCATGTGGGAATCACGTGGAATCAGGCATCAATAATGTGGGAATCACGTGGGAATCACGTGGGAATCACCTGGGAATCACGTGGGAATCACGAGTCAATCACGTGGGAATCACGTGGGAATCACGGCTAATTCACATGGATATCAAATGGGAATCTCGTGTCAATCAAGTTGGAATCACGTAGGAATGACGTGTCAATCACGTGGGCGTCACGTGGGAATCGTTTGGGAATCACGTGGGAACCACGTGGGAATCACGAGGGAATGAGGTGTCAATCACGTGGGAATCACGTGGGAATCATGTGGGAATGACGTGTCAATCCCATGGGTATCACATGGGAATCACGTGGGAATCATGTGGGAATCACGTGTCAATCACATAGGAATCACGTATCAATCACGTGGGAATCACTTGGGAATCACGTGCCAATCACGAGTCAATCACGTGGGAATCACGTGGGAATCACGTGTCAATCACGTGGGAGTCACGTGGATATCACGTGGGAATCCCGTGGAAATCACGGGGGAATCACGTGTCAATCACGAGGGAATCACGTGTGAATCACGTGGGAATCAAGTGGGAATCACGTGTAAATCACGTGGGAATCACGTGGGAATCACGTGTCAATCATGTGTCAATCACGTGGGAATCACGTGTCAATATGTGTCAATCACGTGGTAATCACGTGGGAATCACGTGGGATCACGTGGGAATCACGTGACAATCATTTGTGAATCACGTGGTAATCACGTGTAAATCACGTGGGAATCACGTGGGAATCACAAGGAAATCACGTGGCATTCACGTGGGAATCACGTGTCAATCACGATGGAATCACTTGGGAATCACGTGTCAATCACGGGGGAATCACGTGGTAATCACGTGTAAATCACGTGGGAATCACGTGGGAATCACAAGGAAATCACGTGTCAATCACAAGGAAATCACGTGTCAATCACGTGGGAAACACGTGTCAATCACTTGGGAATCACGTGGGAATCACGTGTCAATCACGGGGGAATCACGTGTGAATCACGTGTGGATCACGTGTCAATCACGTGGGAATCACGTGGGAATCATGTGGGAATCACGTGTCAATCATGTGGGAATCACGTGGGAATCACGTGTCAATCAGGTGGGAATCAAGTGGGAATCAGGTCGGAATCTCGTGCCAATCACGTGGGAATCACGTGGGAATCACGTGGGAATCACGTGGGAATCACGTGGGAATCACGTGGGAATCACGTGACAAACATTTGGGAATCATGTGGGAATCAGTTGTCAATCACGTGGGAATCACGTGGGAATCACGTGGGAATCACGTGTCAATCACGTGTCAATCATGTGGGAATCACGTGGGAATCACATGGGAATCCCGAGTCAATCACGGGGGAATCACGTGGGAATCACGTGGGAATCACGTGGGAATCACGAGTCAATCACGAGGGAGTCACGTGGGAATCACGTGGGAATCCCGTGGAAATCACGTGGGAATCACTTGTCAATCACGAGTGAATCACGTGGGAATCACGTGTCAATCACGTGTCAATCACGTGGGAATCAACTGGACATCATGCATCAATCACGTGTCAATCACGTGGGAATCTCGGGGGAATCTCGTGGGAATCACGTGTCAATCACGTGGGAATAACGTGGGAATCACGTGTCAATCACTTGGGAATCACGTGGGAATCACGTGGAAAGCACGTGGGAAACACGTGTCAATCACTTGGGAATCACATGTGTATCACGTGATAATCACGTGGGAATCACGTGTAATTCACGTGGCAATCACGTGAGAATTACGTGGGAATCACGTGGGAATCAAGTGTCAATCACGTGGGAATCACGTGGGAAAAACTTGGGAATCACGTGTGAATCACCTGGGAATCACGAGGGAATCACGTGGGAATCATGTGGGAATCACGAGTGAATCACGTGTCAATCACGTGGTAATCATGTGGGAATTACGTGGGAATCACGTGTGGATCACGTGACAATCATTTGGGAATCACGTCGGAATCATGTGTCAATCATGTGGGAATCACGTGGGAATCACGTGTCAATCACGTGGGAATCATGTGGGAATTACGTGTCAATCATGTGGGAATCACGTTGGAATCATCTGGGAATCACGTGGGAATGACGTGAAAATCATTAGGGAATGACGTGGGAATCACGTGTCAATCACGGGGGAATCACGTGTGAATCACGTGTGAATCACGTGTCAATCACGTGGGAATCACGTGGGAATCATGTGAGAATCACGTGGGAATCACCTGTCAATCATGTGGGAATCACGTGGGAATCACGTGTCAATCACGTGGGAATCATGGCGGAATCTCGTGCCAATCACGTGGGAATCACGTGGGAATCACGTGGGAATTACGTGGGAATCACGTGTCAATCACGTGGGAATCACGTGGGAATCACGTGACAATCATTTGGGAATCACGTGGGAATCAGGTGTCAATCACGTGGGAATCACGTGGGAATCACGTGGGAATCACGTGGGAATCACGTGTCAATCACGCGTCAATCACGTGGGAATCACGTGGGAATCTCGTGGGAATCCCGAGTCAATCACTTGGGAATCACGTGGGAATCACGTGGGAATCACGTATCATTCACGTGGGAATCACGTGGGAATCACGATTCAAACACGAGGGAGTCACGTGGGAATCACGTGGGAATCCCGTGGAAATCACGTGGGAATCACTTGTCAATCACGAGGGAATCTCGTGGGAATCACGTGTCAATCACGTGGGAATCACGTGGGAATCAAGTGGGAATCATGCTTCAATCTCGTGTGAATCACATGGGAGTCAAGTTGGAATAATGTGGGAATCACGTGGTAATCACGTGGGAATCAAGTGGTAATCACGTGTCAATCACGAGGGAATCATGAGGTAATCACGTTGGAATCACGAGTCAATCACTTGGGAATCACTTGGGAATCACGTAGGAATCACGTATCATTCACGTGGGAATCACGTATCAATCACGTGGGAATCACGTGGGAATCATGTGGGAATTACATGTCAATCACGTGGGAATCACGTGGGAATCACGTGTCAATCATGTGGGAATCACTTGGGAATCACATATCAATCACGTGGGAATCACGTGGGAATCACATTTAATCACGTGGAAATCACATGGGAATCTCGTGGGAATGACGTGTCAATCGCGTGGGCATCACGTGGGAATCATTTGGGAATCACGTGTCAATCACGTTGGAATCATATGGGAATCACGTGGGTATCACGTGGGAATAACGTGTCAATCACGTGGGAATCACGTGGGAATCACGTGGAAATCACGTGGAAATCACATGGGAATCTCGTGGGAATGACGTGTCAATCACGTGGGAATCACGAAGGAATCACATGTAAATCACGTGGGAATCACGTGGGAATCACGTGTCAATCACGTGGGAATCATGTGGGAATCACGTGGGAATGACGTGGGAATCACGTGACAATCATTTGGGAATCACCTGGAAATCACGTGTTAATCACGTGGGAATCACGTGGGAATCACGTAGGAATCACGTGGGAATCACGTGGGAATGTCGTGTCAATCATGTGGGAATCACGGGGGAATCACGTGGGAATCACGTGTCAATCACGTGGGTATCACGTGGGAATCAGGTGGGAATATCGTGTGAATCACGTGGGAATCACGTGTCATTCACATGGGAATTACGTGGGAATCACGTGGGAATCACGTGTCAATCACGTGGGAATCTCGTGGGAAACACGTGTCAATCACGTGGGAATAACGTGGGAATCACGTGTCAATCACTTGGGAATCATGTGGGCATCACGTGGAAAGCACGTGGAAAACACGTGTCAATCACTTGGGAATCACATGGGTATCACGTGATAATCACGTGGGAATCAAGTGTAATTCACGTGGCAATCACGTGAGAATTACGTGGGAATCACGTGGGAATCACATTTCAATCACATGGGAATCACGTGGGAATCATGCGTCAATCACGTGGGAATCACGTGGGAATCACGTGGGAATAACGGGGGAATCACGTGTCAATCACGTGGGAATCACGTGTCAATCACGTGGGAATCATGTGGGATTTACATGACAATCACGAATTAATCACGTGGGAATCACGTGGAAATCACATTAAATCACGTGGGCATCACGTGGGCATCACATGGGAATCATTTAGGAATCACGTGGGAATCACGTGTGAATCACGTTGGAATCATGCGTCCATCACGTGGGAATCACATGGGAGTCACGTGGGATTCACGTGGTAATCACGTTACAATCATGTGGGAATTACGTGTCAATCATGTGGGAATCACGTAGGAATCACGTGTCATTCATGTGGGAAACACGTGGGAATCACATGGGAATCACGTGGTAGTCACATCTCAATCACGTGTGAATCACGAGGGAATCACGTGTCAATCACGTGGGAATCACTTGGGAATCACAGGGTAATCACCTGTCATTCACGTGGGAATCATGTGGGCATCACGTGGGAATCATGTGGGAATCAGGTGTCAATCACGTAGGAATCACTTGGGAAACAAGTGGGAATCACGTGTCAATCACTTGGGAATCACGGGTCAATCATGTGGGAATCACGTGGAATCATGCATCAATAATGTGGGAATCACGTGGGAATCACGAGTCAATCACGTGTGAATCACGTGGGAATCACGGCTAATTCTCATGGATATCAAATGGGAATATCGTGTCAATCAAGTTGGAATCACGAAGGAATGACGTGTCAATCACGTGGGCGTCACGTGGGAATCGTTTGGGAATCACGTGGGAATCACGTGGGAATCACGAGGGAATGAGGTGTCAATCACGTGGGAATCACGTGGGAATCATGTGGGAATCACGTGTCAATCACGTAGGAATCACGTATCAAACACGTGGGAATCACTTGGGAATCACGTGCCAATCACGAGTCAATCACGTGGGAATCACGTGGGAATCACGTGTCAATCACGTGGGAGTCACGTGGATATCACGTGGGAATCCCGTGGAAATCACGGGGGAATCACGTGTCAATCACGAGGGAATGACGTGGGAATCACGTGGGAATCACGTGTAAATCACGTGGGAATCAAGTGGGAATCACGTGTAAATCACGTGGGAATCACGTGGGAATCACGTGTCAATCATGTGTCAATCACGTGGTAATCACGTGGGAATCACGTGGGATCACGTGGGAATCACGTGACAATCATTTGTGAATCACGTGGTAATCACGTGTAAATCACGTGGGAATCACGTGGGAATCACAAGGAAATCACGTGTCATTCACGTGGGAATCACGTGTCAATCACGATGGAATCACTTGGGAATCACGTGTCAATCACGGGGGAATCACGGGGTAATCACGTGTAAATCACGTGGGAATCACGTGGAAATCACCTGTCAATCACGTGGGAATCACGTTGGAATCACCTGGGAATCACGTGGGAATGACGTGAAAATCATTAGGGAATCACGTTGGAATCACGTGTCAATCACGGGGGAATCACGTGTGAATCACGTGTCAATCACGTGGGAATCACATGGGAATCATGTGGGAATCACGTGGGAATCACCTGTCAATCATGTGGGAATCACATGGGAATCACGTGTCAATCACGTGGGAATCACGGCGGAATCTCGTGCCAATCACGTGGGAATCACGTGGGAATCACGTGGGAATCACGTGGGAATTACGTGGGAATCACGTGTCAATCACGTGGGAATCACGTGGGAATCACGTGACAATCATTTGGGAATCACGTGGGAATCAGGTGTCAATCACGTGGGAATCACGTGGGAATCACGTGGGAATCACGTGGGAATCACGTGGCAATTACATGTCAATCACGTGGAAATCACGTGTCAATCACGTGGGAAGCACGTGGGAAGCACGTGGGAATCCCTTGTCAATCACGTGGAAATCACATGGGAATCGCGGGAGAATCACGTTGGAATCATGTGTCAATCACGTGGGAATCATGGGGGAATCACGTGTCAACCACGTGGGAATCACGTGGGAATCACGTGGGATTCACGTGTCAATCACTTGGGAATCACATGGGAATCACGTGAGAATCACGTGGGAATCAAGTGTCAATCACGGGGGAATCACGTGGGAATCACGTGAGAATCTCGTGTCATTCACGTGGGAATCACGTGTCAATCACGTTGGATTCACGTGGGAATCACGTGGGTGTCATGGTTTAATCACGTGGAAACACGTAGGAATCACTTGGGAATCACGTGTCAATCACATGGGAATCACGTGGGAATCACGTGTCAATCACCTGGGAATCACTTGGGAATCACGTATCAATCACTTGAGAATCACGTGGGAATCACGTGGGAATCACGTAGGAATCACATGGGAATCACGTGGGAATCACGTGTCAATCACTTTGGAATCACATGGGAATCACGTGAGAATCACATGTCAATCACGTGGGATTCACGTGGGAATCACGTGAGAATCTCGTGTCATTCACGTGGGAATCACGTGTCAATCACGTTGGATTCACGTGGGAATCACGTGGGTGTCATGGGTCAATCACGTAGAAACACGTGGGAATCAAGTGGGAATCACGTGTCAATCACATGGGAATCACGTGGGAATCACGTGTCAATCACGTGGGAATCACTTGGGAATCACGTATCAATCACTTGGGAATCACGTGGGAATCACGTGGGAATCACGTGTCAATCACGTGAATCAGGTGGAAATCACATTTAATCACGTGGAAATCACGTGGGAATCTCGTGTCAATCAAGTTGGAATCACGTGGGAATGACGTGTCAATCACGTGGGCATCACGTGGGAATCATTTGGAAATCACGTGTCAATCACGTTGGAATCACATGGGAATCACGTGGGAATCACGTGGGAATCACGTGTGAATCACGTGTCAATCACGTGGGAATCACGTGGGAATCACGTGGGTATCACGTGTCAATCATGTGGGAGTCCGTAGGAGTCACGTGGGAATCACATGGGAATCACGTGGTAATCACGTGGGAATCACGTTTGAATCACATGTCAATATCGTGGGAATAATGTGGGAATCACGTGTCAACCATGATGGAATAACGTGTGAATGACGTGGGAATCACGTGTCAATCACGTGGAAATCATGTGGGAATCAAGAGGTAATCACGCCTCAATCACGTGGGAATCACGTGGGAGTTACGTGGGAATCACATGGGAATCACGTGGGGATCACGTGGGAATCACGAGGGAATCACGTGTCAATCACGTGGGAATCACGTGGGAATCACGTGGGTATCACGTGTCAATCATGTGGGAGTCCGTAGGAGTCACGTGGGAATCACATGGGAATCACGTGGTAATCACGTGGGAATCACGTTGGAATCACGTGTCAATCACGTGAATCAGGTGGAAATCACATTTAATCACATGGAAATCACGTGGGAATCTCGTGTCAATCAAGTTGGAATCACGTGGGAATGACGTGTCAATCACGTGGGCATCACGTGGGAATCATTTGGAAATCACGTGTCAATCACGTTGGAATCACATGAGAATCACGTGTGAATCACGTGGGAATCACGTGGGAATCACGTGTCAATCACGTGGGAGTCCGTAGGAGTCACGTGGGAATCACATGGAAATCACGTGGTAATCACGTGGGAATCACGTTGGAATCACATGTCAATATCGTGGGAATCATGTGGGAATCACGTGTCAATCATGATGGAATTACGTGTGAATAACGTGGGAATCACGTGTCAATCACGTGGGCATCACGTGGGAATCATTTGGGAATCACGAGGGAATCACGTGGGAGTCACGTGGTAATCACGTGGGAATCACGTTGGAATCACATGTCAATATCGTGGGAATCATGTGGGAATCACGTGTCAATCATGATGGAATTACGTGTGAATAACGTGGGAATAACGTGTCAATCAAGTGGGAATCACGTGGCAGTCACGTGTCAATCACGTGGGTATCACGTGGGAATCATTTGGGAATCATGTGGGAATCACGTGGGAATCACGTGTCAATCACGTGGGAATCACGTGGCAATCACGTGTGAATGACATGTCAATCCCGTGAGAATCATGTTGGAATAAGGTGGGAATCACGTGTCAATCACCTGGGAATCACGTGGGATTCACGTGGGAATCACGTGTCAATCACGTGTCAATCATGTGAGAATCAAGTGGGAATCACCTGGAAAATACGTGTCAATCACGTGGGAATCACGTGGAAATCACGTGTCAATCACTTTGGAATCACGTGGGAATCATATGGGAATCACGTGTCAAGCACGTGGGAATCACATGTCAATTACGTGGAAATCACATTGGAGTCACGTGGGAATCACGTGGGAATCACGTGTAAATCACGTGGTAATCACGTGTGAATCACGTGTCAATCCCGTGGGAATCACGTGGGAATCACGTGGGAATCACGTGGGAATCATGCGTCAATCACGTGGGAATCACATGGGAGTCACGTGGTAATAAAATGGGAATCACGTGGTAATCACGTAGGAATCACGTGGGAATAACGTGTCAATCACGTGGGAATCATATGGTAATCACTTGTCAATCACGAGGGAATCAGGTAGGAATCACGTGTCAATCACGTGGGCATCACATGCGTATCACACGGGAATCATTTGGGAATCACTTTTCAATCACGTTGGAATCACGTGGGAATCAATTTTGAATCACATGGGAATCACGTGTCAATCACGTGGGAATCACGTGGGAATCACGTGTGTTCACGTGGGAATCACGTGACAATTATTTGGGAATCACGTGGGAATCACGTGTCAATCACGTGGGAATCACGTGGGAATCACGCGGAAATCACGTAGGAATCACACGGGAATCACGTGTCAATCACGATGGAATCACGTGGCACTCACGTTTCATTCACGTGGGAATCACATGTGAATCACGTGAGAATCTCGAGGACCTCACGTGTCAATCACGTGGGTATCACGTGGGAATCACGTAGGAATCACCTGTCAATCATGTAGGAATCACGTGGTAATCACGTGTCAATCACGTGGGAATCACGTCGGAGTCACGTGGGAATCACGTGGGAATCACGTGTCAATCACGTGGGAATCATGTGGGAGTCACGTGTCAATCACGTGGGAATCACGTTGGAATCACGTGGGAATCACTTGGGAATCACGAGTCAATCACGTGTCAATCACGTGGGAATCACGTGGGAATCACGTGGGAATCATGTGTCAATGGCATGGAAATCATGTGGGAATCACGTGGGAATCACTTGGGAATCACATGTCAATCATGTGCGAATCACATTGGAATCATGTTTGAATCACGTGTCAATCTCGTGGGAATCACGTGTCATTCACGTTGAAATTACGTGGGAATCACGTGTCAATCACGTGGGAAACCCGTGGGAATCACGTGTCAATCACGTGGGAATCACTTGGGAATCACATGGGAATCGCGTGTCAATCACGTGGGAATCACGTGGGAATCACATATCAATCACGTGGGAATCACGTGTCAATAACGTGGAAATCACATGGGAGTCACGTGGGAATTACGTGGGAATCACGTGGAAATCACGTAGGAATCACGTGGGAATAACGTGTCAATCACGTGGGTATCATGTGGGAATCACGTGTCAATCACGTGGGAATCACGTGTCAATCACGTGGGAATCACGTGGGAATGACGTGTCAATCACGTGGGCATCACGTGGGAATCACGTGGGAATCACTTGTGAATCACGTGGGAATCACATGGGAATCACGTGTCAATCACGTGGGAATCACGTGGTAATCATGTGGGAATCACGTTGGAATCCCGTGTCAATATCGTGGGAATCATGTGGGAACCACGTGTCAATCACGATGGAATTATGTGTGAATCACGTGGGAATCACGTGTCAATCACGTGTCAATCATGTGGGAATCACGTGGGAATCACGTGTCAATCACGTTGGAATCACATGGGAACAACGTCGGAATCTCGTGCCAATCACGTGGGAATCACGTGGGAATCACGTGGGAATCACGTGGGAATTACGTGGGAATCACGTGTCAATCACGTGGGAATCACGTGGGAATCACGTGACAATCATTTGGGAATCACGTGGGAATCAGGTGTCAATCACGTGGGAATCACGTGGGAATCACGTGGGAATCACGTGGGAATCACGTGGCAATTACATGTCAATCACGTGGAAATCACGTGTCAATCACGTGGGAAGCACGTGGGAAGCACGTGGGAATCCCTTGTCAATCACGTGGAAATCACATGGGAATCGCGTGAGAATCACGTGGGAATCATGTGTCAATCACGTGGGAATCATGGGGGAATCACGTGTCAACCACGTGGGAATCACGTGGGAATCACGTGGGAATCACGTGTCAATCACGTGGGAATCACGTGTCAATCACGTGGGAATCACGTGGGAATGACGTGTCAATCACGTGGGCATCACGTGGGAATCACGTGGGAATCACTTGTGAATCACGTGGGAATCACGTGGGAATCACGTGTCAATCACGTGGGAATCACGTGGTAATCATGTGGGAATCACGTTGGAATCCCGTGTCAATATCGTGGGAATCATGTGGGAACCACGTGTCAATCACGATGGAATTATGTGTGAATCACGTGGGAATCACGTGTCAATCATGTGGGAATCATGAGGGAGTCACGTGTCAATCAGGTGAGAATCACGAGGGCATCACGTGGGAATCATTTGGGAATCACGTGGGAATCACGGTGGAATCACGTGGGAATCACGTGTCAATCACGTGGGAATCACATGGCAATCACGTGGGAATGACATGGCAATCCCGTGGGAATCATGTGGGAATAAGGTGGGAATCACGTGTCAATAACGTGGGTATCACGTTGGAGTCACGTGGGAATCACGTGGGAATCACATGTCAATCAGGGGGAATCACGTGTGAATCACGTGTCAGTCACGTGGGAATCACGTGGGAATCATGTGGGAATCACGTGGGAATCACGTATCAATCATGTGGGAATCACGTGGGAATCACGTGTCAATCACGTTGGAATCACGTGGGAACAACGTCGGAATCTCGTGCCAATCACGTGGGAATCACGTGGGAATCACGTGGGAATCACGTGACAATCATTTGGGAATCACGTGGGAATCACGTGGGAATCACGTGACAATCATTTGGGAACCACGTGGGAATCACGTGTCAATCACGTGGGAATCACGTGGGAATCACGTGTCAATCACGTGTCAATCACGTGGGAATCACGTGGGAATCACGTGGGAATCCCGAGTCAATCACGGGGGAATCACGTGGGAATCACGTGGGAATCACGTGTCATTCACGTGGGAATCACGTGGGAATCACGAGTCAATCACGAGGGAGTCACGTGGGAATCACGTGTCAATCACGTGTCAATCACGTGGGAATCAAGTGGAAATCATGCATCAATCACGTGTCAATCACGTGGGAATCTCGGGGGAATCTCGTGGGAATCACGTGTCAATCACGTGGGAATAACGTGGGAATCACGTTTCAATCACTTGGGAATCACGTGGGAATCACGTGGAAAGCACGTGGGAAACACGTGTCAATCACTTGGGAATCACATGTGTATCACGTGATAATCACGTGGGAATCACGTGTAATTCACGTTGCAATCACGTGAGAATTACGTGGGAATCACGTGGGAATCAAGTATCAATCACGTGTGAATCACCTGGAAAAAACTTGGGAATCACGTGTCAATCACGTGGGAATCACGAGGGAATCACGTGGGAATCATGTGGGAATCAAGAGGGAATCACGTGTCAATCACGTGGGAATCATGTGGGAATTACGTTGGAATCACGTGTGGATCACGTGAAAATCATTTGGGAATCACGTCGGAATCACGTGTCAATCACGTGGGAATCACGTGGAAAAAACTTGGGAATCACGTGTCAATCACGTGGGAATCATGAGGGAATCACGTGTCAATCACGTGAGCATCACGAGGGCATCACGTGGGAATCATTTGGGAATCACGTGGGAATCACGGTGGAATCACGTGGGAATCACGTGTCAATCACGTGGGAATCACATGGCAATCACTTGGGAATGACATGGCAATCCCGTGGGAATCACGTGGGAATAAGGTGGGAATCACGTGTCAATAACGTGGGAATCACGTTGGAGTCACGTGGGAATCACGTGGGAATCACTTGTCAATCACGTGGGAATCACGTGGGAATCACGTGTCAATCCCGTGGGAATCACGTGGGAATCACGTAGGAATCAGGTGGGAATCACGTGGGAATCATGCGTCTATCACGTGGGAATCACATGGGAGTCACGTGGGAATCACGTGGGAGTCAATTAGGAATCACGTGGGAAGCATGTGCAAATCACGTGTCAATCACTTGGGAATCACATGGGAATCACGTGATAATCACGTGGGAATCACGTGTCAATCACGTGGGAATCATGTGAGCATCACATGGGAATCACGTGTCAATCATGTGGGAAGCACGTGGGAATCACGTGGGAATCACGTGTCAATCACCTGGGAATCACGTGTCAATCACGTGGGAATCACGTGGGAATCATGCGTCAATCACGTGGGAATCAAGTGGGAGTCAAGTAGAATCACGTGGGAATCACGTGGGAATCACGTGGGTATCACGTGTCCATCACGTGGGAGTCATGTGGGAATCACGTGTCAATCACGTGGGAATCACGTGGGAATAAGGTGGGAATCACGTGTCAATCACGTGGGAATCACGTGGGAATCACGTGGGATTCACGTGGGAATCACGTGTTAATGACGTGTCAATCATGTGAGAATCAAGTGGGAATCACGTGGAAATCACGTGTCAATCACGTGGGAATCACGTGGGCATCACGTGTCTATCACGTTGGAATCACGTGGGAATCACATGTCAATTACGTGGGAGTCACGTTGGAGTCACGTGGGAATCACGTGGGAATCACGTGTCAATCACGTGGGAATCACATGTCAATTACGTGGGAGTCTCGTTGGAGTCACGTGGGAGTCACGAGGGAATCACGTATCAATCACGTGGGAATCACGTGGGAATCACGTGTCAATCCCATGGGAATCACGGGGGAATCTCGTAGGAATCACGTGGGAATCACGTGGGAATCATGCGTCAATCACGTGGGAATCACATGGGAGTCACGTGGGATTCACGTGGTAATCACGTGGCAATCATGTGGGAATTACGTGTCAATCACGTGGGAATCACGTAGGAATCACGTGTCATTCATGTGGGAATAACGTGGGAATCACATGGGAATCACGTGGGAATCACATGTCATTCACGTGGGAATCACGTGGGCATCACGTAGGAATCATGTGGGAATCAGGTGTCAATCACGTGGGAATCACAAGGGAAACAAGTGGGAAACACGTGTCAATCACTTGGGAATCACGTGTGAGTCACGTGGGAATCACATGGGAATCACGTGTCAATCATGTGGGAATCACGTGGAATCATGCATCAATAATGTGGGAATCACGTGGGAATCAGGTGGGAATCACGTGGGAATCACATGGGAATCACGTGGGAATCACGAGTCAATCACGTGGGAATCACGTGGGAATCACGTCTAACTCACGTGGATATCAAATGGGAATCTCGTGTCAATCAAGTTGGAATCACGTGGGAATGACATGTCAATCACGTGGGCATAACGTGGGAATCGTTTGTTAATCACGTTGGAATCACGTGAAATCACGTGGAAATGAAGTGTCAATCACGTGGGAATCACGTGGGAATCACGGGGTAATCACGTGTCAATCCCATCCGTATCACGTGGGAATCACGTGGGAATCATGTGGGTATCACGTGTCAATCACGTAGGAATCACGTGTCAATCACGTGGGAATCACGTGGGAATCACGTGTCAATCACGTGGGAGTCACGTGGATATCACGTGGGAATCCCGTGGAAATCACGGGGGAATCACGTGTCAATCACGAGGGAATCACGTGGGAATCACGTGTCAATCACGTGGGAAACACGTGTCAATCACGTGGGAATCACGTGGGAATCACGTGGGAATCACGTGTGAATCACGTGTGAATCACGTGGGAATCAGGTGGGAATCACGTGTCAATCACGTGGGAATCACGTGTGAATCACGTGTCAATCACGTGGGAATCACGTGTGAATCACTTGTCAATCACGAGGGAATCACGTGGGAATATCGTGTCAATCACGTGGGAAACACGTGTCAATCACGTGGGAATCACGGGAATCACGTGGGATCACGTGGGAATCACGTGACAATCATTTGGGAATCACGTGGTAATCACGTGTAAATCACGTGGGAATCACGTGGGAATCACGAGGAAATCACGTGTCAATCACGTGGGAATCACGTGTCAATCACGTGGGAATCACATGGGAATCACGTGTCAATCACGATGGAATCACTTGGGAATCACATGTCAATCACGTGGGAATCACGTGTGAATCACGTGAGAATCTCGTGGGCCTCACGTGTCAATCACGTGGGTATCACGTGGGAATCACGTAGGAATCACGTGTCAATCACGTAGGAATCACGTCCTAATCACATGTCAATCACGTGGGAATCACTTTGGAGTCACGTGTTAATCACGTGGGAATCACGTGTCAATGACGTAGGAATCACGTCCTAATCACATGTCAATCACGTGGGAATCACGTCGGAGTCATGTGGGAATCACGTGGGAATCACGTGTCAATCACCTGGGAATCACGTGTCAATCACGTGGTAATCACGCCTCAATCACGTGGGAATCACGTGGGATTCATGTGTCAATCACGTGGAAATCACGAGGGAGTCACGTGGGAATCACGTGGGAATCACGTGTTAATCACGTGGAAATCACGTGGCAAACACTTGGGACTCACGTGGGAATCACATTTGAATCACGTGTCAATCACGTGGGAATCACGTGGGAATCACGTGGGAATCACGTGTCAATCACGTGGGAATCACGTTGGAATCATCTGGGAATCACGTGGGAATGACGTGAAAATCAATAGGGAATCACGTGGGAATCACGTGTCAATCACGGGGGAATCACGTGTGATTCACGTGTGAATCACGTGTGAATCACGTGGGAATCACGTGGGAATCATGTGGGAATCACGTGGGAATCACCTGTCAATTATGTGGGAATCACGTGGGAATCACGAGTCAATCACGTGGGAATCACGGCGGAATCTCGTGCCAATCACGTGGGAATCACGTGGGAATTACGTGGGAATCACGTGTCAATCACGTGGGAATCACGTGGGAATCACGTGACAATCAGTTGGGAATCACGTGGGAATCAGGTGTCAATCACGTGGGAATGACGTGGGAATCACGTGGGAATCACGTGTAAATCACGTGGGAATCAAGTGGGAATCACGTGTAAATCACGTGGGAATCACGTGGGAATCACGTGTCAATCATGTGTCAATCACGTGGTAATCACGTGGGAATCACGTGGGATCACGTGGGAATCACGTGACAATCATTTGTGAATCACGTGGTAATCACGTGTAAATCACGTGGGAATCACGTGGGAATCACAAGGAAATCACGTGTCATTCACGTGGGAATCACGTGTCAATCACGATGGAATCACTTGGGAATCACGTGTCAATCACGGGGGAATCACGTGGTAATCACGTGTAAATCACGTGGGAATCACAAGGAAATCACGTGTCAATCACAAGGAAATCACGTGTCAATCACGTGGGAAACACGTGTCAATCACTTGGGAATCACGTGGAAATCACGTGTCAATCACGGGGGATTCACGTGTGAATCACGTGTGAATCACGTGTCAATCACGTGGGAATCACGTGGGAATCATGTGGGAATCACGTGGGAATCACGTGTCAATCATGTGGGAATCACGTGGGAATCACGTGTCAATCACGTGGGAATCACGTGGGAATCACGTCGGAATCTCGTGCCAATCACGTGGGAATCACGTGGGAATCACGTGGGAATCACGTGGAAATCACGTGGGAATTACGTGGGAATCACGTGTCAATCACGTGGGAATCACGTGGGAATCACGTGGGAATCACGTGACAATCATTTGGGAATCACGTGGGAATCAGGTGTCAATCACGTGGGAATCACGTGGGAATCACGTGGGAATCACGTGTCAATCACGTGGGAATCACGTGGGAATCACGTGGGAATCACGTGGGAATCCCGAGTCAATCACGGGGGAATCACGTGGGAATCACGTGGGAATCACGTGGGAATCCCGAGTCAATCACGGGGGAATCACGTGGGAATCACGTGGGAATCACGTGTCAATCACGTGGGAATCTCGTGGGAATCACGTGTCAATCACGTGGGAATAACTTGGGAATCACCAGTCAATCACTTGGGAATCATGTGGGAATCACGTGTCAATCACGTGGGAATCACGTGGGAATAATGTGGGAATCACGTGTCAATCAGGAGGGAATCACGTGGGAATCACGTGGGAATCACGTGTTAATCACGTGGGAATCACGTGGGAATAACGTGGGAATCACGTGTCAATCAGGAGGGAATCACGTGGGAATCACGTGGGAATCACGTGTCAATCACGTGGGAATCAAGTGGGAATAACGTGGGTATCACGTGTCAATGAGGTGGGAATCAAATGGGAATCACGTGGGAATCACGTGTCAATCACGTGGGAATCATGTGGGAATTACGTGACAATCACGAGTTAATCACGTGGGAATCACGTGGAAATCACATTAAATCACGTGGGCATCACGTGGGCATCACATGGGAATCATTTAGGAATCACGTGGGAATCACGTGTGAATCACGTTGGAATCATGCGTCAATCACGTGGGAATCACATGGGAGTCACGTGGGATTCACGTGGTAATCACGTTACAATCATGTGGGAATTACGTGTCAATCATGTGGGAATCACGTAGGAATCACGTGTCATTCATGTGGGAAACACGTGGGAATCACATGGGAATCACGTGGTAGTCACATCTCAATCACGTGTGAATCACGAGGGAATCACGTGTCAATCATGTGGGAATTACTTGGGAATCACAGGGTAATCACCTGTCATTCACGTGGGAATCATGTGGGCATCACGTGGGAATCATGTGGGAATCAGGTGTCAATCACGTGGGAATCACTTGGGAAACAAGTGGGAATCACGTGTCAATCACTTGGGAATCACGGGACAATCATGTGGGAATCACGTGGAATCATGCATCAATAATGTGGAATCACGTGGGAATCACGTGGGAATCACGTGGGAATCACGTGGGAATCACGAGTCAATCACGTGGGAATCACGTGGGAATCACGGCTAATTCACATGGATATCAAATGGGAATCTCGTGTCAATCAAGTTGGAATCACGTAGGAATGACGTGTCAATCACGTGGGCGTCACGTGGGAATCGTTTGGGAATCACGTGGGAATCACATGGGAATCACGAGGGAATGAGGTGTCAATCACGTGGGAATCACGTGGGAATCATGTGGGAATCACGTGTCAATCACGTAGGAATCACGTACCAATCACATGGGAATCACTTGGGAATCACGTGCCAATCACGTGTCAATCACGTGGGAATCACGTGTCAATCACGTGGGAGTCACGTGGATATCACGTGGGAATCCCGTGGAAATCACGGGGGAATCACGTGTCAATCACGAGGGAATCACGTGGGAATCACGTGGGAATCACGTGGGAATCACGTGTCAATCACGTGGGAATCAAGTGGGAATCACGTGTAAATCACGTGGGAATCACGTGTCAATCATGTGTCAATCACGTGGTAATCACGTGGGAATCACGTGGGATCACGTGGGAATCACGTGACAATCATTTGTGAATCACGTGGTAATCACGTGTAAATCACGTGGGAATCACGTGGGAATCACAAGGAAATCACGTGTCATTCACGTGGGAATCACGTGTCAATCACGATGGAATCACTTGGGAATCACGTGTCAATCACGGGGGAATCACGTGGTAATCACGTGTAAATCACGTGGGAATCACGTAGGAATCACAAGGAAATCACGTGTCAATCACAAGGAAATCACGTGTCAATCACGTGGGAAACACGTGTCAATCACTTGGGAATCACGTGGGAATCACGTGTCAATCACGGGGGAATCACGTGTGAATCACGTGTGAATCACGTGTCAATCACGTGGGAATCACGTGGGAATCATGTGGGAATCACGTGGGAATCACGTGGGAATCACATGGGAATTACGTGGGAATCACGTGGGAATCACGTGGGAATCACGTGGGAATCACGTGACAATCATTTGGGAATCACGTGGGAATCACGTGGGAATTACGTGGGAATCACGTGGGAGTTACGTGGGAATCACGTGGGAATCACGTGGGAATCACGTGTCAATCACGTGTCAATCACGTGGGAATCACGTGGGAATCACGTGGGAATCCCGAGTCAATCACGGGGGAATCACGTGGGAATCACGTGGGAATCACGTGGGAATCCCGAGTCAATCACGGTGGAATCACGTGGGAATCACGTGGGAATCACGTGTCAATCATGTGGGAATCTCGTGGGAATCACGTGTCAATCACGTGGGAATAACGTGGAAATCACGTGTCAATCACTTGGGAATCATGTGGGCATCACGTGGATAGCACGTGGAAAACACGTGTCAATCACTTGGGAATCACATGGGTATCACGTGATAATCACGTGGGAATCAAGTGTAATTCACGTGGCAATCACGTGAGAATTACGTGGGAATCACGTGGGAATCACGTTTCAATCACATGGGAATCACGTGGGAATCATGCGTCCATCACGTGGGAATCACGTGGGAATCACGTGGGAATCACGTGTCAATCACGTGGGAATCACGTGGGAATAACGTGGGAATCACGTGTCAATCAGGAGGGAATCACGTGGGAATCACGTGGGAATCACGTGTCAATCACGTGGGAATCAAGTGGGAATAACGTGGGTATCACGTGTCAATGAGGTGGGAATCAAATGGGAATCACGTGGGAATCACGTGTCAATCACGTGGGAATCATGTGGGAATTACGTGACAATCACGAGTTAACAACATGGGAATCACGTGGAAATCACATTAAATCACGTGGGCATCACGTGGGCATCACATGGGAATCATTTAGGAATCACGTGGTAATCACGTGTGAATCACGTTGGAATCATGCGTCAATCACGTGGGAATCACATGGGAGTCACGTGGGATTCACGTGGTAATCACGTTACAATCATGAGGGAATTACGTGTCAATCATGTGGGAATCACGTAGGAATCACGTGTCATTCATGTGGGAAACACGTGGGAATCACATGGGAATCACGTGGTAGTCACATCTCAATCACGTGTGAATCACGAGGGAATCACGTGTCAATCACATGGGAATCACCTGGGAATCACAGGGTAATCACCTGTCATTCACGTGGGAATCATGTGGCCATCACGTAGGAATCATGTGGGAATCAGGTGTCAATCACGTGGGAATCTCGGGGGAATCTCGTGGGAATCACGTGTCAATCACGTGGGAATAACGTGGGAATCACGTGTCAATCATGTGGGAAACACGTGGGAATCACATGGGAATCACGTGGTAGTCACATCTCAATCACGTGTGAATCACGAGGGAATCACGTGTCAATCATGTGGGAATTACTTGAGAATCACAGGGTAATCACCTGTCATTCACGTGGGAATCATGTGGGCATCACGTGGGAATCATGTGGGAATCAGGTGTCAATCACGTGGGAATCACTTGGGAAACAAGTGGGAATCACGTGTCAATCACTTGGGAATCACGGGACAATCATGTGGGAATCACGTGGAATCATGCATCAATAATGTGGAATCACGTGGGAATCACGTGGGAATCACGTGGGAATCACGTGGGAATCACGAGTCAATCACGTGGGAATCACGTGGGAATCACGGCTAATTCACATGGATATCAAATGGGAATCTCGTGTCAATCAAGTTGGAATCACGTAGGAATGACGTGTCAATCACGTGGGCGTCACGTGGGAATCGTTTGGGAATCACGTGGGAACCACGTGGGAATCACGAGGGAATGAGGTGTCAATCACGTGGGAATCACGTGGGAATCATGTGGGAATGATGTGTCAATCCCATGGGTATCACATGGGAATCACGTGGGAATCATGAGGGAATCACGTGTCAATCACATAGGAATCACGTATCAATCACGTGGGAATCACTTGGGAATCACGTGCCAATCACGAGTCAATCACGTGGGAATCACGTGGGAATCACGTGTCAATCACGTGGGAGTCACGTGGATATCACGTGGGAATCCCGTGGAAATCACGGGGGAATCACATGTCAATCACGAGGGAATCACGTGTGAATCACGTGGGAATCAAGTGGGAATCACGTGTAAATCACGTGGGAATCACGTGGGAATCACGTGTCAATCATGTGTCAATCACGTGGGAATCACGTGTCAATATGTGTCAATCACGTGGTAATCACGTGGGAATCACGTGGGATCACGTGAGAATCACGTGACAATCATTTGTGAATCACGTGGTAATCACGTGTAAATCACGTGGGAATCACGTGGGAATCACAAGGAAATCACGTGGCATTCACGTGGGAATCACGTGTCAATCACGATGGAATCACTTGGGAATCACGTGTCAATCACGGGGGAATCACGTGGTAATCACGTGTAAATCACGTGGGAATCACAAGGAAATCACGTGTCAATCACAAGGAAATCACGTGTCAATCACGTGGGAAACACGTGTCAATCACTTGGGAATCACGTGGGAATCACGTGTCAATCACGGGGGAATCACGTGTGAATCACGTGTGGATCACGTGTCAATCACGTGGGAATCACGTGGGAATCATGTGGGAATCACGTGTCAATCATGTGGGAATCACGTGGGAATCACGTGTCAATCAGGTGGGAATCAAGTGGGAATCAGGTCGGAATCTCGTGCCAATCACGTGGGAATCACGTGGGAATCACGTGGGAATCACGTGGGAATCACGTGGGAATCACGTGGGAATCACGTGACAAACATTTGGGAATCACGTGGGAATCAGTTGTCAATCACGTGGGAATCACGTGGGAATCACGTGGGAATCACGTGTCAATCACGTGTCAATCATGTGGGAATCACGTGGGAATCACATGGGAATCCCGAGTCAATCACGGGGGAATCACGTGGGAATCACGTGGGAATCACGTGGGAATCACGAGTCAATCACGAGGGAGTCACGTGGGAATCACGTGGGAATCCCGTGGAAATCACGTGGGAATCACTTGTCAATCACGAGTGAATCACGTGGGAATCACGTGTCAATCACGTGTCAATCACGTGGGAATCAACTGGACATCATGCATCAATCACGTGTCAATCACGTGGGAATCTCGGGGGAATCTCGTGGGAATCACGTGTCAATCACGTGGGAATAACGTGGGAATCACGTGTCAATCACTTGGGAATCACGTGGGAATCACGTGGAAAGCACGTGGGAAACACGTGTCAATCACTTGGGAATCACATGTGTATCACGTGATAATCACGTGGGAATCACGTGTAATTCACGTGGCAATCACGTGAGAATTACGTGGGAATCACGTGGGAATCAAGTGTCAATCACGTGGGAATCACGTGGGAAAAACTTGGGAATCACGTGTGAATCACCTGGGAATCACGAGGGAATCACGTGGGAATCATGTGGGAATCACGAGTGAATCACGTGTCAATCACGTGGTAATCATGTGGGAATTACGTGGGAATCACGTGTGGATCACGTGACAATCATTTGGGAATCACGTCGGAATCATGTGTCAATCATGTGGGAATCACGTGGGAATCACGTGTCAATCACGTGGGAATCATGTGGGAATTACGTGTCAATCATGTGGGAATCACGTTGGAATCATCTGGGAATCACGTGGGAATGACGTGAAAATCATTAGGGAATGACGTGGGAATCACGTGTCAATCACGGGGGAATCACGTGTGAATCACGTGTGAATCACGTGTCAATCACGTGGGAATCACGTGGGAATCATGTGAGAATCACGTGGGAATCACCTGTCAATCATGTGGGAATCACGTGGGAATCACGTGTCAATCACGTGGGAATCATGGCGGAATCTCGTGCCAATCACGTGGGAATCACGTGGGAATCACGTGGGAATTACGTGGGAATCACGTGTCAATCACGTGGGAATCACGTGGGAATCACGTGACAATCATTTGGGAATCACGTGGGAATCAGGTGTCAATCACGTGGGAATCACGTGGGAATCACGTGGGAATCACGTGGGAATCACGTGTCAATCACGCGTCAATCACGTGGGAATCACGTGGGAATCTCGTGGGAATCCCGAGTCAATCACTTGGGAATCACGTGGGAATCACGTGGGAATCACGTATCATTCACGTGGGAATCACGTGGGAATCACGATTCAAACACGAGGGAGTCACGTGGGAATCACGTGGGAATCCCGTGGAAATCACGTGGGAATCACTTGTCAATCACGAGGGAATCTCGTGGGAATCACGTGTCAATCACGTGGGAATCACGTGGGAATCAAGTGGGAATCATGCTTCAATCTCGTGTGAATCACATGGGAGTCAAGTTGGAATAATGTGGGAATCACGTGGTAATCACGTGGGAATCAAGTGGTAATCACGTGTCAATCACGAGGGAATCATGAGGTAATCACGTTGGAATCACGAGTCAATCACTTGGGAATCACTTGGGAATCACGTAGGAATCACGTATCATTCACGTGGGAATCACGTATCAATCACGTGGGAATCACGTGGGAATCATGTGGGAATTACATGTCAATCACGTGGGAATCACGTGGGAATCACGTGTCAATCATGTGGGAATCACTTGGGAATCACATATCAATCACGTGGGAATCACGTGGGAATCACATTTAATCACGTGGAAATCACATGGGAATCTCGTGGGAATGACGTGTCAATCGCGTGGGCATCACGTGGGAATCATTTGGGAATCACGTGTCAATCACGTTGGAATCATATGGGAATCACGTGGGTATCACGTGGGAATAACGTGTCAATCACGTGGGAATCACGTGGGAATCACGTGGAAATCACGTGGAAATCACATGGGAATCTCGTGGGAATGACGTGTCAATCACGTGGGAATCACGAAGGAATCACATGTAAATCACGTGGGAATCACGTGGGAATCACGTGTCAATCACGTGGGAATCATGTGGGAATCACGTGGGAATGAGGTGGGAATCACGTGACAATCATTTGGGAATCACCTGGAAATCACGTGTTAATCACGTGGGAATCACGTGGGAATCACGTAGGAATCACGTGGGAATCACGTGGGAATGTCGTGTCAATCATGTGGGAATCACGGGGGAATCACGTGGGAATCACGTGTCAATCACGTGGGTATCACGTGGGAATCAGGTGGGAATATCGTGTGAATCACGTGGGAATCACGTGTCATTCACATGGGAATTACGTGGGAATCACGTGGGAATCACGTGTCAATCACGTGGGAATCTCGTGGGAAACACGTGTCAATCACGTGGGAATAACGTGGGAATCACGTGTCAATCACTTGGGAATCATGTGGGCATCACGTGGAAAGCACGTGGAAAACACGTGTCAATCACTTGGGAATCACATGGGTATCACGTGATAATCACGTGGGAATCAAGTGTAATTCACGTGGCAATCACGTGAGAATTACGTGGGAATCACGTGGGAATCACATTTCAATCACATGGGAATCACGTGGGAATCATGCGTCAATCACGTGGGAATCACGTGGGAATCACGTGGGAATAACGGGGGAATCACGTGTCAATCACGTGGGAATCACGTGTCAATCACGTGGGAATCATGTGGGATTTACATGACAATCACGAATTAATCACGTGGGAATCACGTGGAAATCACATTAAATCACGTGGGCATCACGTGGGCATCACATGGGAATCATTTAGGAATCACGTGGGAATCACGTGTGAATCACGTTGGAATCATGCGTCCATCACGTGGGAATCACATGGGAGTCACGTGGGATTCACGTGGTAATCACGTTACAATCATGTGGGAATTACGTGTCAATCATGTGGGAATCACGTAGGAATCACGTGTCATTCATGTGGGAAACACGTGGGAATCACATGGGAATCACGTGGTAGTCACATCTCAATCACGTGTGAATCACGAGGGAATCACGTGTCAATCACGTGGGAATCACTTGGGAATCACAGGGTAATCACCTGTCATTCACGTGGGAATCATGTGGGCATCACGTGGGAATCATGTGGGAATCAGGTGTCAATCACGTAGGAATCACTTGGGAAACAAGTGGGAATCACGTGTCAATCACTTGGGAATCACGGGTCAATCATGTGGGAATCACGTGGAATCATGCATCAATAATGTGGGAATCACGTGGGAATCACGAGTCAATCACGTGTGAATCACGTGGGAATCACGGCTAATTCTCATGGATATCAAATGGGAATATCGTGTCAATCAAGTTGGAATCACGAAGGAATGACGTGTCAATCACGTGGGCGTCACGTGGGAATCGTTTGGGAATCACGTGGGAATCACGTGGGAATCACGAGGGAATGAGGTGTCAATCACGTGGGAATCACGTGGGAATCATGTGGGAATCACGTGTCAATCACGTAGGAATCACGTATCAAACACGTGGGAATCACTTGGGAATCACGTGCCAATCACGAGTCAATCACGTGGGAATCACGTGGGAATCACGTGTCAATCACGTGGGAGTCACGTGGATATCACGTGGGAATCCCGTGGAAATCACGGGGGAATCACGTGTCAATCACGAGGGAATGACGTGGGAATCACGTGGGAATCACGTGTAAATCACGTGGGAATCAAGTGGGAATCACGTGTAAATCACGTGGGAATCACGTGGGAATCACGTGTCAATCATGTGTCAATCACGTGGTAATCACGTGGGAATCACGTGGGATCACGTGGGAATCACGTGACAATCATTTGTGAATCACGTGGTAATCACGTGTAAATCACGTGGGAATCACGTGGGAATCACAAGGAAATCACGTGTCATTCACGTGGGAATCACGTGTCAATCACGATGGAATCACTTGGGAATCACGTGTCAATCACGGGGGAATCACGGGGTAATCACGTGTAAATCACGTGGGAATCACGTGGAAATCACCTGTCAATCACGTGGGAATCACGTTGGAATCACCTGGGAATCACGTGGGAATGACGTGAAAATCATTAGGGAATCACGTTGGAATCACGTGTCAATCACGGGGGAATCACGTGTGAATCACGTGTCAATCACGTGGGAATCACATGGGAATCATGTGGGAATCACGTGGGAATCACCTGTCAATCATGTGGGAATCACATGGGAATCACGTGTCAATCACGTGGGAATCACGGCGGAATCTCGTGCCAATCACGTGGGAATCACGTGGGAATCACGTGGGAATCACGTGGGAATTACGTGGGAATCACGTGTCAATCACGTGGGAATCACGTGGGAATCACGTGACAATCATTTGGGAATCACGTGGGAATCAGGTGTCAATCACGTGGGAATCACGTGGGAATCACGTGGGAATCACGTGGGAATCACGTGGCAATTACATGTCAATCACGTGGAAATCACGTGTCAATCACGTGGGAAGCACGTGGGAAGCACGTGGGAATCCCTTGTCAATCACGTGGAAATCACATGGGAATCGCGGGAGAATCACGTTGGAATCATGTGTCAATCACGTGGGAATCATGGGGGAATCACGTGTCAACCACGTGGGAATCACGTGGGAATCACGTGGGATTCACGTGTCAATCACTTGGGAATCACATGGGAATCACGTGAGAATCACGTGGGAATCAAGTGTCAATCACGGGGGAATCACGTGGGAATCACGTGAGAATCTCGTGTCATTCACGTGGGAATCACGTGTCAATCACGTTGGATTCACGTGGGAATCACGTGGGTGTCATGGTTTAATCACGTGGAAACACGTAGGAATCACTTGGGAATCACGTGTCAATCACATGGGAATCACGTGGGAATCACGTGTCAATCACCTGGGAATCACTTGGGAATCACGTATCAATCACTTGAGAATCACGTGGGAATCACGTGGGAATCACGTAGGAATCACATGGGAATCACGTGGGAATCACGTGTCAATCACTTTGGAATCACATGGGAATCACGTGAGAATCACATGTCAATCACGTGGGATTCACGTGGGAATCACGTGAGAATCTCGTGTCATTCACGTGGGAATCACGTGTCAATCACGTTGGATTCACGTGGGAATCACGTGGGTGTCATGGGTCAATCACGTAGAAACACGTGGGAATCAAGTGGGAATCACGTGTCAATCACATGGGAATCACGTGGGAATCACGTGTCAATCACGTGGGAATCACTTGGGAATCACGTATCAATCACTTGGGAATCACGTGGGAATCACGTGGGAATCACGTGTCAATCACGTGAATCAGGTGGAAATCACATTTAATCACGTGGAAATCACGTGGGAATCTCGTGTCAATCAAGTTGGAATCACGTGGGAATGACGTGTCAATCACGTGGGCATCACGTGGGAATCATTTGGAAATCACGTGTCAATCACGTTGGAATCACATGGGAATCACGTGGGAATCACGTGGGAATCACGTGTGAATCACGTGTCAATCACGTGGGAATCACGTGGGAATCACGTGGGTATCACGTGTCAATCATGTGGGAGTCCGTAGGAGTCACGTGGGAATCACATGGGAATCACGTGGTAATCACGTGGGAATCACGTTTGAATCACATGTCAATATCGTGGGAATAATGTGGGAATCACGTGTCAACCATGATGGAATAACGTGTGAATGACGTGGGAATCACGTGTCAATCACGTGGAAATCATGTGGGAATCAAGAGGTAATCACGCCTCAATCACGTGGGAATCACGTGGGAGTTACGTGGGAATCACATGGGAATCACGTGGGGATCACGTGGGAATCACGAGGGAATCACGTGTCAATCACGTGGGAATCACGTGGGAATCACGTGGGTATCACGTGTCAATCATGTGGGAGTCCGTAGGAGTCACGTGGGAATCACATGGGAATCACGTGGTAATCACGTGGGAATCACGTTGGAATCACGTGTCAATCACGTGAATCAGGTGGAAATCACATTTAATCACATGGAAATCACGTGGGAATCTCGTGTCAATCAAGTTGGAATCACGTGGGAATGACGTGTCAATCACGTGGGCATCACGTGGGAATCATTTGGAAATCACGTGTCAATCACGTTGGAATCACATGAGAATCACGTGTGAATCACGTGGGAATCACGTGGGAATCACGTGTCAATCACGTGGGAGTCCGTAGGAGTCACGTGGGAATCACATGGAAATCACGTGGTAATCACGTGGGAATCACGTTGGAATCACATGTCAATATCGTGGGAATCATGTGGGAATCACGTGTCAATCATGATGGAATTACGTGTGAATAACGTGGGAATCACGTGTCAATCACGTGGGCATCACGTGGGAATCATTTGGGAATCACGAGGGAATCACGTGGGAGTCACGTGGTAATCACGTGGGAATCACGTTGGAATCACATGTCAATATCGTGGGAATCATGTGGGAATCACGTGTCAATCATGATGGAATTACGTGTGAATAACGTGGGAATAACGTGTCAATCAAGTGGGAATCACGTGGCAGTCACGTGTCAATCACGTGGGTATCACGTGGGAATCATTTGGGAATCATGTGGGAATCACGTGGGAATCACGTGTCAATCACGTGGGAATCACGTGGCAATCACGTGTGAATGACATGTCAATCCCGTGAGAATCATGTTGGAATAAGGTGGGAATCACGTGTCAATCACCTGGGAATCACGTGGGATTCACGTGGGAATCACGTGTCAATCACGTGTCAATCATGTGAGAATCAAGTGGGAATCACCTGGAAAATACGTGTCAATCACGTGGGAATCACGTGGAAATCACGTGTCAATCACTTTGGAATCACGTGGGAATCATATGGGAATCACGTGTCAAGCACGTGGGAATCACATGTCAATTACGTGGAAATCACATTGGAGTCACGTGGGAATCACGTGGGAATCACGTGTAAATCACGTGGTAATCACGTGTGAATCACGTGTCAATCCCGTGGGAATCACGTGGGAATCACGTGGGAATCACGTGGGAATCATGCGTCAATCACGTGGGAATCACATGGGAGTCACGTGGTAATAAAATGGGAATCACGTGGTAATCACGTAGGAATCACGTGGGAATAACGTGTCAATCACGTGGGAATCATATGGTAATCACTTGTCAATCACGAGGGAATCAGGTAGGAATCACGTGTCAATCACGTGGGCATCACATGCGTATCACACGGGAATCATTTGGGAATCACTTTTCAATCACGTTGGAATCACGTGGGAATCAATTTTGAATCACATGGGAATCACGTGTCAATCACGTGGGAATCACGTGGGAATCACGTGTGTTCACGTGGGAATCACGTGACAATTATTTGGGAATCACGTGGGAATCACGTGTCAATCACGTGGGAATCACGTGGGAATCACGCGGAAATCACGTAGGAATCACACGGGAATCACGTGTCAATCACGATGGAATCACGTGGCACTCACGTTTCATTCACGTGGGAATCACATGTGAATCACGTGAGAATCTCGAGGACCTCACGTGTCAATCACGTGGGTATCACGTGGGAATCACGTAGGAATCACCTGTCAATCATGTAGGAATCACGTGGTAATCACGTGTCAATCACGTGGGAATCACGTCGGAGTCACGTGGGAATCACGTGGGAATCACGTGTCAATCACGTGGGAATCATGTGGGAGTCACGTGTCAATCACGTGGGAATCACGTTGGAATCACGTGGGAATCACTTGGGAATCACGAGTCAATCACGTGTCAATCACGTGGGAATCACGTGGGAATCACGTGGGAATCATGTGTCAATGGCATGGAAATCATGTGGGAATCACGTGGGAATCACTTGGGAATCACATGTCAATCATGTGCGAATCACATTGGAATCATGTTTGAATCACGTGTCAATCTCGTGGGAATCACGTGTCATTCACGTTGAAATTACGTGGGAATCACGTGTCAATCACGTGGGAAACCCGTGGGAATCACGTGTCAATCACGTGGGAATCACTTGGGAATCACATGGGAATCGCGTGTCAATCACGTGGGAATCACGTGGGAATCACATATCAATCACGTGGGAATCACGTGTCAATAACGTGGAAATCACATGGGAGTCACGTGGGAATTACGTGGGAATCACGTGGAAATCACGTAGGAATCACGTGGGAATAACGTGTCAATCACGTGGGTATCATGTGGGAATCACGTGTCAATCACGTGGGAATCACGTGTCAATCACGTGGGAATCACGTGGGAATGACGTGTCAATCACGTGGGCATCACGTGGGAATCACGTGGGAATCACTTGTGAATCACGTGGGAATCACATGGGAATCACGTGTCAATCACGTGGGAATCACGTGGTAATCATGTGGGAATCACGTTGGAATCCCGTGTCAATATCGTGGGAATCATGTGGGAACCACGTGTCAATCACGATGGAATTATGTGTGAATCACGTGGGAATCACGTGTCAATCACGTGTCAATCATGTGGGAATCACGTGGGAATCACGTGTCAATCACGTTGGAATCACATGGGAACAACGTCGGAATCTCGTGCCAATCACGTGGGAATCACGTGGGAATCACGTGGGAATCACGTGGGAATTACGTGGGAATCACGTGTCAATCACGTGGGAATCACGTGGGAATCACGTGACAATCATTTGGGAATCACGTGGGAATCAGGTGTCAATCACGTGGGAATCACGTGGGAATCACGTGGGAATCACGTGGGAATCACGTGGCAATTACATGTCAATCACGTGGAAATCACGTGTCAATCACGTGGGAAGCACGTGGGAAGCACGTGGGAATCCCTTGTCAATCACGTGGAAATCACATGGGAATCGCGTGAGAATCACGTGGGAATCATGTGTCAATCACGTGGGAATCATGGGGGAATCACGTGTCAACCACGTGGGAATCACGTGGGAATCACGTGGGAATCACGTGTCAATCACGTGGGAATCACGTGTCAATCACGTGGGAATCACGTGGGAATGACGTGTCAATCACGTGGGCATCACGTGGGAATCACGTGGGAATCACTTGTGAATCACGTGGGAATCACGTGGGAATCACGTGTCAATCACGTGGGAATCACGTGGTAATCATGTGGGAATCACGTTGGAATCCCGTGTCAATATCGTGGGAATCATGTGGGAACCACGTGTCAATCACGATGGAATTATGTGTGAATCACGTGGGAATCACGTGTCAATCATGTGGGAATCATGAGGGAGTCACGTGTCAATCAGGTGAGAATCACGAGGGCATCACGTGGGAATCATTTGGGAATCACGTGGGAATCACGGTGGAATCACGTGGGAATCACGTGTCAATCACGTGGGAATCACATGGCAATCACGTGGGAATGACATGGCAATCCCGTGGGAATCATGTGGGAATAAGGTGGGAATCACGTGTCAATAACGTGGGTATCACGTTGGAGTCACGTGGGAATCACGTGGGAATCACATGTCAATCAGGGGGAATCACGTGTGAATCACGTGTCAGTCACGTGGGAATCACGTGGGAATCATGTGGGAATCACGTGGGAATCACGTATCAATCATGTGGGAATCACGTGGGAATCACGTGTCAATCACGTTGGAATCACGTGGGAACAACGTCGGAATCTCGTGCCAATCACGTGGGAATCACGTGGGAATCACGTGGGAATCACGTGACAATCATTTGGGAATCACGTGGGAATCACGTGGGAATCACGTGACAATCATTTGGGAACCACGTGGGAATCACGTGTCAATCACGTGGGAATCACGTGGGAATCACGTGTCAATCACGTGTCAATCACGTGGGAATCACGTGGGAATCACGTGGGAATCCCGAGTCAATCACGGGGGAATCACGTGGGAATCACGTGGGAATCACGTGTCATTCACGTGGGAATCACGTGGGAATCACGAGTCAATCACGAGGGAGTCACGTGGGAATCACGTGTCAATCACGTGTCAATCACGTGGGAATCAAGTGGAAATCATGCATCAATCACGTGTCAATCACGTGGGAATCTCGGGGGAATCTCGTGGGAATCACGTGTCAATCACGTGGGAATAACGTGGGAATCACGTTTCAATCACTTGGGAATCACGTGGGAATCACGTGGAAAGCACGTGGGAAACACGTGTCAATCACTTGGGAATCACATGTGTATCACGTGATAATCACGTGGGAATCACGTGTAATTCACGTTGCAATCACGTGAGAATTACGTGGGAATCACGTGGGAATCAAGTATCAATCACGTGTGAATCACCTGGAAAAAACTTGGGAATCACGTGTCAATCACGTGGGAATCACGAGGGAATCACGTGGGAATCATGTGGGAATCAAGAGGGAATCACGTGTCAATCACGTGGGAATCATGTGGGAATTACGTTGGAATCACGTGTGGATCACGTGAAAATCATTTGGGAATCACGTCGGAATCACGTGTCAATCACGTGGGAATCACGTGGAAAAAACTTGGGAATCACGTGTCAATCACGTGGGAATCATGAGGGAATCACGTGTCAATCACGTGAGCATCACGAGGGCATCACGTGGGAATCATTTGGGAATCACGTGGGAATCACGGTGGAATCACGTGGGAATCACGTGTCAATCACGTGGGAATCACATGGCAATCACTTGGGAATGACATGGCAATCCCGTGGGAATCACGTGGGAATAAGGTGGGAATCACGTGTCAATAACGTGGGAATCACGTTGGAGTCACGTGGGAATCACGTGGGAATCACTTGTCAATCACGTGGGAATCACGTGGGAATCACGTGTCAATCCCGTGGGAATCACGTGGGAATCACGTAGGAATCAGGTGGGAATCACGTGGGAATCATGCGTCTATCACGTGGGAATCACATGGGAGTCACGTGGGAATCACGTGGGAGTCAATTAGGAATCACGTGGGAAGCATGTGCAAATCACGTGTCAATCACTTGGGAATCACATGGGAATCACGTGATAATCACGTGGGAATCACGTGTCAATCACGTGGGAATCATGTGAGCATCACATGGGAATCACGTGTCAATCATGTGGGAAGCACGTGGGAATCACGTGGGAATCACGTGTCAATCACCTGGGAATCACGTGTCAATCACGTGGGAATCACGTGGGAATCATGCGTCAATCACGTGGGAATCAAGTGGGAGTCAAGTAGAATCACGTGGGAATCACGTGGGAATCACGTGGGTATCACGTGTCCATCACGTGGGAGTCATGTGGGAATCACGTGTCAATCACGTGGGAATCACGTGGGAATAAGGTGGGAATCACGTGTCAATCACGTGGGAATCACGTGGGAATCACGTGGGATTCACGTGGGAATCACGTGTTAATGACGTGTCAATCATGTGAGAATCAAGTGGGAATCACGTGGAAATCACGTGTCAATCACGTGGGAATCACGTGGGCATCACGTGTCTATCACGTTGGAATCACGTGGGAATCACATGTCAATTACGTGGGAGTCACGTTGGAGTCACGTGGGAATCACGTGGGAATCACGTGTCAATCACGTGGGAATCACATGTCAATTACGTGGGAGTCTCGTTGGAGTCACGTGGGAGTCACGAGGGAATCACGTATCAATCACGTGGGAATCACGTGGGAATCACGTGTCAATCCCATGGGAATCACGGGGGAATCTCGTAGGAATCACGTGGGAATCACGTGGGAATCATGCGTCAATCACGTGGGAATCACATGGGAGTCACGTGGGATTCACGTGGTAATCACGTGGCAATCATGTGGGAATTACGTGTCAATCACGTGGGAATCACGTAGGAATCACGTGTCATTCATGTGGGAATAACGTGGGAATCACATGGGAATCACGTGGGAATCACATGTCATTCACGTGGGAATCACGTGGGCATCACGTAGGAATCATGTGGGAATCAGGTGTCAATCACGTGGGAATCACAAGGGAAACAAGTGGGAAACACGTGTCAATCACTTGGGAATCACGTGTGAGTCACGTGGGAATCACATGGGAATCACGTGTCAATCATGTGGGAATCACGTGGAATCATGCATCAATAATGTGGGAATCACGTGGGAATCAGGTGGGAATCACGTGGGAATCACATGGGAATCACGTGGGAATCACGAGTCAATCACGTGGGAATCACGTGGGAATCACGTCTAACTCACGTGGATATCAAATGGGAATCTCGTGTCAATCAAGTTGGAATCACGTGGGAATGACATGTCAATCACGTGGGCATAACGTGGGAATCGTTTGTTAATCACGTTGGAATCACGTGAAATCACGTGGAAATGAAGTGTCAATCACGTGGGAATCACGTGGGAATCACGGGGTAATCACGTGTCAATCCCATCCGTATCACGTGGGAATCACGTGGGAATCATGTGGGTATCACGTGTCAATCACGTAGGAATCACGTGTCAATCACGTGGGAATCACGTGGGAATCACGTGTCAATCACGTGGGAGTCACGTGGATATCACGTGGGAATCCCGTGGAAATCACGGGGGAATCACGTGTCAATCACGAGGGAATCACGTGGGAATCACGTGTCAATCACGTGGGAAACACGTGTCAATCACGTGGGAATCACGTGGGAATCACGTGGGAATCACGTGTGAATCACGTGTGAATCACGTGGGAATCAGGTGGGAATCACGTGTCAATCACGTGGGAATCACGTGTGAATCACGTGTCAATCACGTGGGAATCACGTGTGAATCACTTGTCAATCACGAGGGAATCACGTGGGAATATCGTGTCAATCACGTGGGAAACACGTGTCAATCACGTGGGAATCACGGGAATCACGTGGGATCACGTGGGAATCACGTGACAATCATTTGGGAATCACGTGGTAATCACGTGTAAATCACGTGGGAATCACGTGGGAATCACGAGGAAATCACGTGTCAATCACGTGGGAATCACGTGTCAATCACGTGGGAATCACATGGGAATCACGTGTCAATCACGATGGAATCACTTGGGAATCACATGTCAATCACGTGGGAATCACGTGTGAATCACGTGAGAATCTCGTGGGCCTCACGTGTCAATCACGTGGGTATCACGTGGGAATCACGTAGGAATCACGTGGGAATCACGTGTCAATCACCTGGGAATCACGTGTCAATCACGTGGTAATCACGCCTCAATCACGTGGGAATCACGTGGGATTCATGTGTCAATCACGTGGAAATCACGAGGGAGTCACGTGGGAATCACGTGGGAATCACGTGTTAATCACGTGGAAATCACGTGGCAAACACTTGGGACTCACGTGGGAATCACATTTGAATCACGTGTCAATCACGTGGGAATCACGTGGGAATCACGTGGGAATCACGTGTCAATCACGTGGGAATCACGTTGGAATCATCTGGGAATCACGTGGGAATGACGTGAAAATCATTAGGGAATCACGTGGGAATCACGTGTCAATCACGGGGGAATCACGTGTGATTCACGTGTGAATCACGTGTGAATCACGTGGGAATCACGTGGGAATCATGTGGGAATCACGTGGGAATCACGTGTCAATCACGTAGGAATCACGTCCTAATCACATGTCAATCACGTGGGAATCACTTTGGAGTCACGTGTTAATCACGTGGGAATCACGTGTCAATGACGTAGGAATCACGTCCTAATCACATGTCAATCACGTGGGAATCACGTCGGAGTCATGTGGGAATCACGTGGGAATCACGTGTCAATGACGTAGGAATCACGTCCTAATCACATGTCAATCACGTGGGAATCACGTCGGAGTCATGTGGGAATCACGTGGGAATCACGTGTCAATCACCTGGGAATCACGTGTCAATCACGTGGTAATCACGCCTCAATCACGTGGGAATCACGTGGGATTCATGTGTCAATCACGTGGAAATCACGAGGGAGTCACGTGGGAATCACGTGGGAATCACGTGTTAATCACGTGGAAATCACGTGGCAAACACTTGGGACTCACGTGGGAATCACATTTGAATCACGTGTCAATCACGTGGGAATCACGTGGGAATCACGTGGGAATCACGTGTCAATCACGTGGGAATCACGTTGGAATCATCTGGGAATCACGTGGGAATGACGTGAAAATCATTAGGGAATCACGTGGGAATCACGTGTCAATCACGGGGGAATCACGTGTGATTCACGTGTGAATCACGTGTGAATCACGTGGGAATCACGTGGGAATCATGTGGGAATCACGTGGGAATCACCTGTCAATTATGTGGGAATCACGTGGGAATCACGAGTCAATCACGTGGGAATCACGGCGGAATCTCGTGCCAATCACGTGGGAATCACGTGGGAATTACGTGGGAATCACGTGTCAATCACGTGGGAATCACGTGGGAATCACGTGACAATCAGTTGGGAATCACGTGGGAATCAGGTGTCAATCACGTGGGAATGACGTGGGAATCACGTGGGAATCACGTGTAAATCACGTGGGAATCAAGTGGGAATCACGTGTAAATCACGTGGGAATCACGTGGGAATCACGTGTCAATCATGTGTCAATCACGTGGTAATCACGTGGGAATCACGTGGGATCACGTGGGAATCACGTGACAATCATTTGTGAATCACGTGGTAATCACGTGTAAATCACGTGGGAATCACGTGGGAATCACAAGGAAATCACGTGTCATTCACGTGGGAATCACGTGTCAATCACGATGGAATCACTTGGGAATCACGTGTCAATCACGGGGGAATCACGTGGTAATCACGTGTAAATCACGTGGGAATCACAAGGAAATCACGTGTCAATCACAAGGAAATCACGTGTCAATCACGTGGGAAACACGTGTCAATCACTTGGGAATCACGTGGAAATCACGTGTCAATCACGGGGGATTCACGTGTGAATCACGTGTGAATCACGTGTCAATCACGTGGGAATCACGTGGGAATCATGTGGGAATCACGTGGGAATCACGTGTCAATCATGTGGGAATCACGTGGGAATCACGTGTCAATCACGTGGGAATCACGTGGGAATCACGTCGGAATCTCGTGCCAATCACGTGGGAATCACGTGGGAATCACGTGGGAATCACGTGGAAATCACGTGGGAATTACGTGGGAATCACGTGTCAATCACGTGGGAATCACGTGGGAATCACGTGGGAATCACGTGACAATCATTTGGGAATCACGTGGGAATCAGGTGTCAATCACGTGGGAATCACGTGGGAATCACGTGGGAATCACGTGTCAATCACGTGGGAATCACGTGGGAATCACGTGGGAATCACGTGGGAATCCCGAGTCAATCACGGGGGAATCACGTGGGAATCACGTGGGAATCACGTGGGAATCCCGCGTCAATCACGGGGGAATCACGTGGGAATCACGTGGGAATCACGTGTCAATCACGTGGGAATCTCGTGGGAATCACGTGTCAATCACGTGGGAATAACTTGGGAATCACCAGTCAATCACTTGGGAATCATGTGGGAATCACGTGTCAATCACGTGGGAATCACGTGGGAATAATGTGGGAATCACGTGTCAATCAGGAGGGAATCACGTGGGAATCACGTGGGAATCACGTGTTAATCACGTGGGAATCACGTGGGAATAACGTGGGAATCACGTGTCAATCAGGAGGGAATCACGTGGGAATCACGTGGGAATCACGTGTCAATCACGTGGGAATCAAGTGGGAATAACGTGGGTATCACGTGTCAATGAGGTGGGAATCAAATGGGAATCACGTGGGAATCACGTGTCAATCACGTGGGAATCATGTGGGAATTACGTGACAATCACGAGTTAATCACGTGGGAATCACGTGGAAATCACATTAAATCACGTGGGCATCACGTGGGCATCACATGGGAATCATTTAGGAATCACGTGGGAATCACGTGTGAATCACGTTGGAATCATGCGTCAATCACGTGGGAATCACATGGGAGTCACGTGGGATTCACGTGGTAATCACGTTACAATCATGTGGGAATTACGTGTCAATCATGTGGGAATCACGTAGGAATCACGTGTCATTCATGTGGGAAACACGTGGGAATCACATGGGAATCACGTGGTAGTCACATCTCAATCACGTGTGAATCACGAGGGAATCACGTGTCAATCATGTGGGAATTACTTGGGAATCACAGGGTAATCACCTGTCATTCACGTGGGAATCATGTGGGCATCACGTGGGAATCATGTGGGAATCAGGTGTCAATCACGTGGGAATCACTTGGGAAACAAGTGGGAATCACGTGTCAATCACTTGGGAATCACGGGACAATCATGTGGGAATCACGTGGAATCATGCATCAATAATGTGGAATCACGTGGGAATCACGTGGGAATCACGTGGGAATCACGTGGGAATCACGAGTCAATCACGTGGGAATCACGTGGGAATCACGGCTAATTCACATGGATATCAAATGGGAATCTCGTGTCAATCAAGTTGGAATCACGTAGGAATGACGTGTCAATCACGTGGGCGTCACGTGGGAATCGTTTGGGAATCACGTGGGAATCACATGGGAATCACGAGGGAATGAGGTGTCAATCACGTGGGAATCACGTGGGAATCATGTGGGAATCACGTGTCAATCACGTAGGAATCACGTATCAATCACATGGGAATCACTTGGGAATCACGTGCCAATCACGTGTCAATCACGTGGGAATCACGTGTCAATCACGTGGGAGTCACGTGGATATCACGTGGGAATCCCGTGGAAATCACGGGGGAATCACGTGTCAATCACGAGGGAATCACGTGGGAATCACGTGGGAATCACGTGGGAATCACGTGTCAATCACGTGGGAATCAAGTGGGAATCACGTGTAAATCACGTGGGAATCACGTGTCAATCATGTGTCAATCACGTGGTAATCACGTGGGAATCACGTGGGATCACGTGGGAATCACGTGACAATCATTTGTGAATCACGTGGTAATCACGTGTAAATCACGTGGGAATCACGTGGGAATCACAAGGAAATCACGTGTCATTCACGTGGGAATCACGTGTCAATCACGATGGAATCACTTGGGAATCACGTGTCAATCACGGGGGAATCACGTGGTAATCACGTATAAATCACGTGGGAATCACGTAGGAATCACAAGGAAATCACGTGTCAATCACAAGGAAATCACGTGTCAATCACGTGGGAAACACGTGTCAATCACTTGGGAATCACGTGGGAATCACGTGTCAATCACGGGGGAATCACGTGTGAATCACGTGTGAATCACGTGTCAATCACGTGGGAATCACGTGGGAATCATGTGGGAATCACGTGGGAATCACGTGGGAATCACATGGGAATTACGTGGGAATCACGTGGGAATCACGTGGGAATCACGTGGGAATCACGTGACAATCATTTGGGAATCACGTGGGAATCACGTGGGAATTACGTGGGAATCACGTGGGAGTTACGTGGGAATCACGTGGGAATCACGTGGGAATCACGTGTCAATCACGTGTCAATCACGTGGGAATCACGTGGGAATCACGTGGGAATCCCGAGTCAATCACGGGGGAATCACGTGGGAATCACGTGGGAATCACGTGGGAATCCCGAGTCAATCACGGTGGAATCACGTGGGAATCACGTGGGAATCACGTGTCAATCATGTGGGAATCTCGTGGGAATCACGTGTCAATCACGTGGGAATAACGTGGAAATCACGTGTCAATCACTTGGGAATCATGTGGGCATCACGTGGAAAGCACGTGGAAAACACGTGTCAATCACTTGGGAATCACATGGGTATCACGTGATAATCACGTGGGAATCAAGTGTAATTCACGTGGCAATCACGTGAGAATTACCTGGGAATCACGTGGGAATCACGTTTCAATCACATGGGAATCACGTGGGAATCATGCGTCCATCACGTGGGAATCACGTGGGAATCACGTGGGAATCACGTGTCAATCACGTGGGAATCACGTGGGAATAACGTGGGAATCACGTGTCAATCAGGAGGGAATCACGTGGGAATCACGTGGGAATCACGTGTCAATCACGTGGGAATCAAGTGGGAATAACGTGGGTATCACGTGTCAATGAGGTGGGAATCAAATGGGAATCACGTGGGAATCACGTGTCAATCACGTGGGAATCATGTGGGAATTACGTGACAATCACGAGTTAACAACATGGGAATCACGTGGAAATCACATTAAATCACGTGGGCATCACGTGGGCATCACATGGGAATCATTTAGGAATCACGTGGGAATCACGTGTGAATCACGTTGGAATCATGCGTCAATCACGTGGGAATCACATGGGAGTCACGTGGGATTCACGTGGTAATCACGTTACAATCATGAGGGAATTACGTGTCAATCATGTGGGAATCACGTAGGAATCACGTGTCATTCATGTGGGAAACACGTGGGAATCACATGGGAATCACGTGGTAGTCACATCTCAATCACGTGTGAATCACGAGGGAATCACGTGTCAATCACATGGGAATCACCTGGGAATCACAGGGTAATCACCTGTCATTCACGTGGGAATCATGTGGGCATCACGTAGGAATCATGTGGGAATCAGGTGTCAATCACGTGGGAATAACTTGGGAAACAAGTGGGAATCACGTGTCAATCACTTGGGAATCACGGGTCAATCATGTGGGAATCACGTGGAATCAGGCATCAATAATGTGGGAATCACGTGGGAATCACGTGGGAATCACCTGGGAATCACGTGGGAATCACGAGTCAATCACGTGGGAATCACGTGGGAATCACGGCTAATTCACATGGATATCAAATGGGAATCTCGTGTCAATCAAGTTGGAATCACGTAGGAATGACGTGTCAATCACGTGGGCGTCACGTGGGAATCGTTTGGGAATCACGTGGGAACCACGTGGGAATCACGAGGGAATGAGGTGTCAATCACGTGGGAATCACGTGGGAATCATGTGGGAATGACGTGTCAATCCCATGGGTATCACATGGGAATCACGTGGGAATCATGTGGGAATCACGTGTCAATCACATAGGAATCACGTATCAATCACGTGGGAATCACTTGGGAATCACGTGCCAATCACGAGTCAATCACGTGGGAATCACGTGGGAATCACGTGTCAATCACGTGGGAGTCACGTGGATATCACGTGGGAATCCCGTGGAAATCACGGGGGAATCACATGTCAATCACGAGGGAATCACGTGTGAATCACGTGGGAATCAAGTGGGAATCACGTGTAAATCACGTGGGAATCACGTGGGAATCACGTGTCAATCATGTGTCAATCACGTGGGAATCACGTGTCAATATGTGTCAATCACGTGGTAATCACGTGGGAATCACGTGGGATCACGTGGGAATCACGTGACAATCATTTGTGAATCACGTGGTAATCACGTGTAAATCACGTGGGAATCACGTGGGAATCACAAGGAAATCACGTGGCATTCACGTGGGAATCACGTGTCAATCACGATGGAATCACTTGGGAATCACGTGTCAATCACGGGGGAATCCCGTGGTAATCACGTGTAAATCACGTGGGAATCACGTGGGAATCACAAGGAAATCACGTGTCAATCACAAGGAAATCACGTGTCAATCACGTGGGAAACACGTGTCAATCACTTGGGAATCACGTGGGAATCACGTGTCAATCACGGGGGAATCACGTGTGAATCACGTGTGGATCACGTGTCAATCACGTGGGAATCACGTGGGAATCATGTGGGAATCACGTGTCAATCATGTGGGAATCACGTGGGAATCACGTGTCAATCAGGTGGGAATCAAGTGGGAATCAGGTCGGAATCTCGTGCCAATCACGTGGGAATCACGTGGGAATCACGTGGGAATCACGTGGGAATCACGTGGGAATCACGTGGGAATCACGTGACAAACATTTGGGAATCACGTGGGAATCAGTTGTCAATCACGTGGGAATCACGTGGGAATCACGTGGGAATCACGTGTCAATCACGTGTCAATCATGTGGGAATCACGTGGGAATCACATGGGAATCCCGAGTCAATCACGGGGGAATCACGTGGGAATCACGTGGGAATCACGTGGGAATCACGAGTCAATCACGAGGGAGTCACGTGGGAATCACGTGGGAATCCCGTGGAAATCACGTGGGAATCACTTGTCAATCACGAGTGAATCACGTGGGAATCACGTGTCAATCACGTGTCAATCACGTGGGAATCAACTGGACATCATGCATCAATCACGTGTCAATCACGTGGGAATCTCGGGGGAATCTCGTGGGAATCACGTGTCAATCACGTGGGAATAACGTGGGAATCACGTGTCAATCATGTGGGAAACACGTGGGAATCACATGGGAATCACGTGGTAGTCACATCTCAATCACGTGTGAATCACGAGGGAATCACGTGTCAATCATGTGGGAATTACTTGAGAATCACAGGGTAATCACCTGTCATTCACGTGGGAATCATGTGGGCATCACGTGGGAATCATGTGGGAATCAGGTGTCAATCACGTGGGAATCACTTGGGAAAGAAGTGGGAATCACGTGTCAATCACTTGGGAATCACGGGACAATCATGTGGGAATCACGTGGAATCATGCATCAATAATGTGGAATCACGTGGGAATCACGTGGGAATCACGTGGGAATCACGTGGGAATCACGAGTCAATCACGTGGGGATCACGTGGGAATCACGGCTAATTCACATGGATATCAAATGGGAATCTCGTGTCAATCAAGTTGGAATCACGTAGGAATGACGTGTCAATCACGTGGGCGTCACGTGGGAATCGTTTGGGAATCACGTGGGAATCACATGGGAATCACGAGGGAATGAGGTGTCAATCACGTGGGAATCACGTGGGAATCATGTGGGAATCACGTGTCAATCACGTAGGAATCACGTATCAATCACATGGGAATCACTTGGGAATCACGTGCCAATCACGTGTCAATCACGTGGGAATCACGTGTCAATCACGTGGGAGTCACGTGGATATCACGTGGGAATCCCGTGGAAATCACGGGGGAATCACGTGTCAATCACGAGGGAATCACGTGGGAATCACGTGGGAATCACGTGGGAATCACGTGTCAATCACGTGGGAATCAAGTGGGAATCACGTGTAAATCACGTGGGAATCACGTGTCAATCATGTGTCAATCACGTGGTAATCACGTGGGAATCACGTGGGATCACGTGGGAATCACGTGACAATCATTTGTGAATCACGTGGTAATCACGTGTAAATCACGTGGGAATCACGTGGGAATCACAAGGAAATCACGTGTCATTCACGTGGGAATCACGTGTCAATCACGATGGAATCACTTGGGAATCACGTGTCAATCACGGGGGAATCACGTGGTAATCACGTGTAAATCACGTGGGAATCACGTAGGAATCACAAGGAAATCACGTGTCAATCACAAGGAAATCACGTGTCAATCACGTGGGAAACACGTGTCAATCACTTGGGAATCACGTGGGAATCACGTGTCAATCACGGGGGAATCACGTGTGAATCACGTGTGAATCACGTGTCAATCACGTGGGAATCACGTGGGAATCATGTGGGAATCACGTGGGAATCACGTGGGAATCACATGGGAATTACGTGGGAATCACGTGGGAATCACGTGGGAATCACGTGGGAATCACGTGACAATCATTTGGGAATCACGTGGGAATCACGTGGGAATTACGTGGGAATCACGTGGGAGTTACGTGGGAATCACGTGGGAATCACGTGGGAATCACGTGTCAATCACGTGTCAATCACGTGGGAATCACGTGGGAATCACGTGGGAATCCCGAGTCAATCACGGGGGAATCACGTGGGAATCACGTGGGAATCACGTGGGAATCCCGAGTCAATCACGGTGGAATCACGTGGGAATCACGTGGGAATCACGTGTCAATCATGTGGGAATCTCGTGGGAATCACGTGTCAATCACGTGGGAATAACGTGGAAATCACGTGTCAATCACTTGGGAATCATGTGGGCATCACGTGGAAAGCACGTGGAAAACACGTGTCAATCACTTGGGAATCACATGGGTATCACGTGATAATCACGTGGGAATCAAGTGTAATTCACGTGGCAATCACGTGAGAATTACCTGGGAATCACGTGGGAATCACGTTTCAATCACATGGGAATCACGTGGGAATCATGCGTCCATCACGTGGGAATCACGTGGGAATCACGTGGGAATCACGTGTCAATCACGTGGGAATCACGTGGGAATAACGTGGGAATCACGTGTCAATCAGGAGGGAATCACGTGGGAATCACATTTGAATCACGTGTCAATCACGTGGGAATCACGTGGGAATCACTTGGGAATCACGTGTCAATCACGTGGGAATCACGTTGGAATCATCTGGGAATCACGTGGGAATGACGTGAAAATCATTAGGGAATCACGTGGGAATCCCGTGTCAATCACGGGGGAATCACGTGTGATTCACGTGTGAATCACGTGTGAATCACGTGGGAATCACGTGGGAATCATGTGGGAATCACGTGGGAATCACCTGTCAATTATGTGGGAATCACGTGGGAATCACGTGTCAATCACGTGGGAATCACGGCGGAATCTCATGCCAATCACGTGGGAATCACGTGGGAATTACGTGGGAATCACGTGTCAATCACGTGGGAATCACGTGGGAATCACGTGACAATCATTTGGGAATCACGTGGGAATCAGGTGTCAATCACGTGGGAATCACGTGGGAATCACGTGGGAATCACGTGGGAATCACGTGTCAATCACGCGTCAATCACGTGGGAATCACGTGGGAATCTCGTGGGAATCCCGAGTCAATCACGTGGGAATCACGTGGGAATCACGTGGGAATCACGTTTCATTCACGTGGGAATCACGTGGGAATCACGAGTCAATCACGAGGGAGTCACGTGGGAATCACGTGGGAATCCCGTGGAAATCACGTGGGAATCACTTGTCAATCACGAGGGAATCTCGTGGGAATCACGTGTCAATCACATGGGAATCACGTGGGAATCAAGTGGGAATCATGCTTCAATCTCGTGTGAATCACATGGGAGTCAAGTTGGAATAATATGGGAATCACGTGGTAATCACGTGGGAATCAAGTGGGAATCACGTGTCAATCACGAGGGAATCATGAGGTAATCACGTTTGAATCACGAGTCAATCACTTGGGAATCACTTGGGAATCACGTAGGAATCACGTATCATTCACGTGGGAATCACGTATCAATCATGTGGGAATCACGTGGGAATCATGTGGGAATTACATGTCAATCACGTGGGAATCACGTGGGAATCACGTGTCAATCATGTGGGAATCACTTGGGAATCACATATTAATCACGTGGGAATCACGTGGGAATCACATTTAATCACGTGGAAATCACATGGGAATCTCGTGGGAATGACGTGTCAATCACGTGGGCATCACGTGGGAATCATTTGGGAATCACGTGTCAATCACGTTGGAATCATATGGGAATCACGTGGGTATCACGTGGGAATCACGTATCAAACACGTGGGAATCACTTGGGAATCACGTGCCAATCACGAGTCAATCACGTGGGAATCACGTGGGAATCACGTGTCAATCACGTGGGAGTCACGTGGATATCACGTGGGAATCCCGTGGAAATCACGGGGGAATCACGTGTCAATCACGAGGGAATGACGTGGGAATCACGTGGGAATCACGTGTAAATCACGTGGGAATCAAGTGGGAATCACGTGTAAATCACGTGGGAATCACGTGGGAATCACGTGTCAATCATGTGTCAATCACGTGGTAATCACGTGGGAATCACGTGGGATCACGTGGGAATCACGTGACAATCATTTGTGAATCACGTGGTAATCACGTGTAAATCACGTGGGAATCACGTGGGAATCACAAGGAAATCACGTGTCATTCACGTGGGAATCACGTGTCAATCACGAAGGAATCACTTGGGAATCACGTGTCAATCACGGGGGAATCATGTGGGAATCAAGAGGTAATCATGCCTCAATCACGTGGGAATCACGTGGGAGTTACGTGGGAATCACATGGGAATCACGTGGTAATCACGTGGGAATCACGTTGGAATCACATATCAATATCGTGGGAATCATGTGGGAATCACGTGTCAATCATGATGGAATTATGTGTGAATTACGTGGGAATCACGAGTCAATCACGTGGGAATCATGTGGGAATCACCTGTCAATCACGTGGGCATCACGTGGGAATCATTTGGGAATCACGTGGGAATCACGTGGGAGTCACGTGGAAATCACGTGGGAATCACGTTGGAATCACATGTCAATATCGTGGGAATCATGTGGGAATCACGTGTCAATCATGATGGAATTACGTTTGAATAAAGTGGGAATAACGTGTCAATCAAGTGGGAATCACGTGGCAGTCACGTGTCAATCACGTGGGCATCACGTGGGAATCATTTGGGAATCACGTGGGAATCACGTGGGAATCACGTGTCAATCACGTGGGAATCACGTGGCAATCACGTGTGAATGACATGTCAATCCCGTGGGAATCATGTTGGAATAAGGTGGGAATCACGTGTCAATCACGTGGGAATCACGTGGGAATCACGTGGGATTCACGTGGGAATCACGTGTCAATCACGTGTCAATCATGTGAGAATCAAGTGGGAATCACCTGGAAAATACGTGTCAATCACGTGGGAATCACGTGGGAATCACGTGTCAATCACTTTGGAATCACGTGGGAATCATATGGGAATCACGTGTCAAGCACGTGGGAATCACATGTCAATTACGTGGGAATCACATTGGAGTCACGTGGGAATCACGTGGGTATCACGTGTAAATCACGTGGTAATCACGTGTGAATCACGAGTCAATCCCGTGGGAATCACGTGGGAATCACGTGGGAATAACGTGGGAATCATGCGTCAATCACGTGAGAATCACATGGGAGTCACGTGGTAATAACGTGGGAATCACGTGGTAATCACGTAGGAATCACGTGGGAATAACGTGTCAATCACGTGGGAATCATATGGTAATCACTTGTCAATCACGAGGGAATCAGGTAGGAATCACGTGTCAATCACGTGGGCATCACATGCGTATCACACGGGAATCATTTGGGAATCACTTGTCAATCACGTTGGAATCACGTGGGAATCAATTTTGAATCACGTGGGAATCACGTGTCAATCACGTGGGAATCACGTGGGAATCACGTGTGTTCACGTGGGAATCACGTGACAATTATTTGGGAATCACGTGGGAATCACGTGTCAATCACGTGGGAATCACGTGGGAATCACGAGGAAATCACGTAGGAATCACACGGGAATCACGTGTCAATCACGATGGAATCACGTGGCACTCACGTTTCATTCTCGTGGGAATCACATGTGAATCACGTGAGAATCTCGAGGACCTCACGTGTCAATCACGTGGGTATCACGTGGGAACCACGTAGGAATCACCTGTCAATCACGTAGGAATCACGTGGTAATCACGTGTCAATCACGTGGGAATCACGTGACAATCATTTGGGAACCACGTGGGAATCACTTGTCAATCACGTGGGAATCACGTGGGAATCACGTGGGAATCACGTGTCAATCACGTGTCAATCACGTGGGAATCACGTGGGAATCATGTGGGAATCCCGAGTCAATCACGGGGGAATCACGTGGGAATCACGTGGGAATCACGTGTCATTCACGTGGGAATCACGTGGGAATCACGAGTCAATCACGAGGGAGTCACGTGGGAATCACGTGTCAATCACGTGTCAATCACGTGGGAATCAAGTGGAAATCATGCATCAATCACGTGTCAATCACGTGGGAATCTCGGGGGAATCTCGTGAGAATCACGTGTCAATCACGTGGGAATAACGTGGGAATCACGTTTCAATCACTTGGGAATCACGTGGGAATCACCTGGAAAGCACGTGGGAAACACGTGTCAATCACTTGGGAATCACATGTGTATCACGTGATAATCACGTGGGAATCACGTGTAATTCACGTGGCAATCAAGTGTCAATCACGTGGGAATCACGTGGAAAAAACTTGGGAATCACGTGTCAATCACGTGGGAATCACGAGGGAATCACGTGGGAATCATGTGGGAATCACGAGGGAATCACGTGTCAATCACGTGGGAATCATGTGGGAATTACGTGGGAATCACGTGTGGATCACGTGAAAATCATTTGGGAATCACGTCGGAATCACGTGTCAATCACGTGGGAATCACGTGGAAAAAACTTGGGAATCACGTGTCAATCACGTGGGAATCATGAGGGAATCACGTGTCAATCACGTGAGCATCATGAGGGCATCACGTGGGAATCATTTGGGAATCAGGTGTCAATCACGTGGGAATCACAAGGGAAACAAGTGGGAAACACGTGTCAATCACTTGGGAATCACGTGTGAGTCACGTGGGAATCACATGGGAATCACGTGTCAATCATGTGGGAATCACGTGGAATCATGCATCAATAATGTGGGAATCACGTGGGAATCAGGTAGGAATCACGTGGGAATCACATGGGAATCACGTGGGAATCACGAGTCAATCACGTGGGAATCACGTGGGAATCACGTCTAATTCACGTGGATATCAAATGGGAATCTCGTGTCAATCAAGTTGGAATCACGTGGGAATGACATGTCAATCACTTGGGCATTACGTGGGAATCGTTTGTTAATCACGTTGGAATCACGTGAAATCACGTGGAAATGAAGTGTCAATCACGTGGGAATCACGTGGGAATCACGGGGTAATCACGTGTCAATCCCATCCGTATCACGTGGGAATCACGTGGGAATCATGTGGGTATCACGTGTCAATCACGTGGGAATCACGTGGGAATCACGTGTCAATCACGTGGGAGTCATGTGGATATCACGTGGGAATCCCGTGGAAATCACGGGGGAATCACGTGTCAATCACGAGGGAATCACGTGGGAATCACGTGTCAATCACGTGGGAAACACGTGTCAATCACGTGGGAATCACGTGGGAATCACGAGGGAATCACGTGTGAATCACGTGTCAATCACGTGGGAATCACGTGGGAATCACGTGTCAATCACGTGGGAATCACGTGGGAATCACGTGTCAATCACGTGGGAATCACGTGGGAATCACTTGTCAATCACGAGGGAATCACGTGGGAATATCGTGTCAATCACGTGGGAAACACGTGTCAATCACGTGGGAATCACGTGGGAATCACGTGGGATCACGTGGGAATCACGTGACAATCATTTGGGAATCACGTGGTAATCACGTGTAAATCACGTGAGAATCACGTGGGAATCACGAGGAAATCACGTGTCAATCACGTGGGAATCACGTGTCAATCACGTGGGAATCACATGGGAATCACGTGTCAATCACGATGGAATCACTTGGGAATCACATGTCAATCACGTGGGAATCACGTGTGAATCACGTGAGAATCTCGTGGGCCTCACGTGTCAATCACGTGGGTATCACGTGGGAATCACGTAGGAATCACGTGTCAATCACGTAGGAATCACGTCCTAATCACATGTCAATCACGTGGGAATCACTTCGGAGTCACGTGTTAATCACGTGGGAATCACGTGTCAATGACGTAGGAATCACGTCCTAATCACATGTCAATCACGTGGGAATCACGTCGGAGTCATGTGGGAATCACGTGGGAATCACCTGTCAATCACCTGGGAATCACGTGTCAATCACGTGGTAATCACGCCTCAATCACGTGGGAATCACGTGGGATTCACGTGTCAATCACGTGGAAACCACGAGGGAGTCACGTGGGAATCACGTGGGAATCACGTGTTAATCACGTGGAAATCACGTGGCAAACACTTGGGACTCACGTGGGAATCACATTTGAATCACGTGTCAATCACGTGGGAATCACGTGGGAATCACTTGGGAATCACGTGTCAATCACGTGGGAATCACGTTGGAATCATCTGGGAATCACGTGGGAATGACGTGAAAATCATTAGGGAATCACGTGGGAATCACGTGTCAATCACGGGGGAATCACGTGTGATTCACGTGTGAATCACGTGTGAATCACGTGGGAATCACGTGGGAATCATGTGGGAATCACGTGGGAATCACCTGTCAATTATGTGGGAATCACGTGGGAATCACGTGTCAATCACGTGGGAATCACGGCGGAATCTCATGCCAATCACGTGGGAATCACGTGGGAATTACGTGGGAATCACGTGTCAATCACGTGGGAATCACGTGGGAATCACGTGACAATCATTTGGGAATCACGTGGGAATCAGGTGTCAATCACGTGGGAATCACGTGGGAATCACGTGGGAATCACGTGGGAATCACGTGTCAATCACGCGTCAATCACGTGGGAATCACGTGGGAATCTCGTGGGAATCCCGAGTCAATCACGTGGGAATCACGTGGGAATCACGTGGGAATCACGTTTCATTCACGTGGGAATCACGTGGGAATCACGAGTCAATCACGAGGGAGTCACGTGGGAATCACGTGGGAATCCCGTGGAAATCACGTGGGAATCACTTGTCAATCACGAGGGAATCTCGTGGGAATCACGTGTCAATCACATGGGAATCACGTGGGAATCAAGTGGGAATCATGCTTCAATCTCGTGTGAGTCACATGGGAGTCAAGTTGGAATAATATGGGAATCACGTGGTAATCACGTGGGAATCAAGTGGGAATCACGTGTCAATCACGAGGGAATCATGAGGTAATCACGTTTGAATCACGAGTCAATCACTTGGGAATCACTTGGGAATCACGTAGGAATCACGTATCATTCACGTGGGAATCACGTATCAATCACGTGGGAATCACGTGGGAATCATGTGGGAATTACATGTCAATCACGTGGGAATCACGTGGGAATCACGTGTCAATCATGTGGGAATCACTTGGGAATCACATATTAATCACGTGGGAATCACGTGGGAATCACATTTAATCACGTGGAAATCACATGGGAATCTCGTGGGAATGACGTGTCAATCACGTGGGCATCACGTGGGAATCATTTGGGAATCACGTGTCAATCACGTTGGAATCATATGGGAATCACGTGGGTATCACGTGGGAATCACGTATCAAACACGTGGGAATCACTTGGGAATCACGTGCCAATCACGAGTCAATCACGTGGGAATCACGTGGGAATCACGTGTCAATCACGTGGGAGTCACGTGGATATCACGTGGGAATCCCGTGGAAATCACGGGGGAATCACGTGTCAATCACGAGGGAATGACGTGGGAATCACGTGGGAATCACGTGTAAATCACGTGGGAATCAAGTGGGAATCACGTGTAAATCACGTGGGAATCACGTGGGAATCACGTGTCAATCATGTGTCAATCACGTGGTAATCACGTGGGAATCACGTGGGATCACGTGGGAATCACGTGACAATCATTTGTGAATCACGTGGTAATCACGTGTAAATCACGTGGGAATCACGTGGGAATCACAAGGAAATCACGTGTCATTCACGTGGGAATCACGTGTCAATCACGAAGGAATCACTTGGGAATCACGTGTCAATCACGGGGGAATCACGTGGTAATCACGTGTAAATCACGTGGGAATCACAAGGAAATCACGTGTCAATCACAAGGAAATCACGTGTCAATCACGTGGGAAACACGTGTCAATCACTTGGGAATCACGTGGGAATCACGTGTCAATCACGGGGGAATCACGTGTGAATCACGTGTGAATCACGTGTCAATCACGTGGGAATCACGTGGGAATCATGTGGGAATCACGTGTCAATCATGTGGGAATCACGTGGGAATCACGTGTCAATCACGTGGGAATCACGTGGGAATCACGTCGGAATCTCGTGCCAATCACGTGGGAATCACGTGGGAATCACGTGGGAATCACGTGGAAATCACGTGGGAATTACGTGGGAATCACGTGTCAATCACGTGGTAATCACGTGGGAATCACGTGGGAATCACGTGACAATCATTTGGGAATCACGTGGGAATCAGGTGTCAATCACGTGGGAATCACGAGGGAATCACGTGGGAATCACGTGTCAATCACGTGGGAATCACGTGGGAATCACGTGGGAATCACGTGGGAATCCCGAGTCAATCACGGGGGAATCACGTGGGAATCACGTGGGAATCACGTGGGAATCCCGAGTCAATCACGGGGGAATCACGTGGGAATCACGTGGGAATCACGTGTCAATCACGTGGGAATCTCGTGGGAATCACGTGTCAATCACGTGGGAATAACGTGGGAATCACCTGTCAATCACTTGGGAATCATGTGGGAATCACGTGTCAATCACGTGGGAATCACGTGGGAATAACGTGGGAATAACGTGTCAATCAGGAGGGAATCACGTGGGAATCACGTGGGAATCACGTGTTAATCACGTGGGAATCACGTGGGAATAACGTGGGAATCACGTGTCAATCAGGAGGGAATCACGTGGGAATCACGTGGGAATCACGTGTCAATCACGTGGGAATCAACTGGGAGTAACGTGGGTATCACGTGTCAATGAGGTGGGAATCAAATGGAAATCACGTGGGAATCACGTGTCAATCACGTGGGAATCATGTGGGAATTACGTGACAATCACGAGTTAATCACGTGGGAATCACGTGGAAATCACATTAAATCACGTGGGCATCACGTGGGCATCACATGGGAATCATTTAGGAATCACGTGGGAATCACGTGTGAATCACGTTGGAATCATGCGTCCATCACGTGGGAATCACATGGGAGTCACGTGGGATTCACGTGGTAATCACGTTACAATCATGTGGGAATTACGTGTCAATCATGTGGGAATCACGTAGGAATCACGTGTCATTCATGTGGGAAACACGTGGGAATCACATGGGAATCACGTGGTAGTCACATCTCAATCACGTGTGAATCACGAGGGAATCACGTGTCAATCATGTGGGAATCACTTGGGAATCACAGGGTAATCACCTGTCATTCACGTGGGAATCATGTGTGCATCACGTGGGAATCATGTGGGAATCAGGTGTCAATCACGTGGGAATCACTTGGGAAACAAGTGGGAATCACGTGTCAATCACTTGGGAATCACGGGACAATCATGTGGGAATCACGTGGAATCATGCATCAATAATGTGGAATCACGTGGGAATCACGTGGGAATCACGTGGGAATCACGTGGGAATCACGAGTCAATCACGTGGGAATAACGTGGGAATCACGGCTAATTCACATGGATATCAAATGGGAATCTCGTGTCAATCAAGTTGGAATCACGTAGGAATGACGTGTCAATCACGTGGGCGTCACGTGGGAATCGTTTGGGAATCACGTGGGAATCACATGGGAATCACGAGGGAATGAGGTGTCAATCACGTGGGAATCACGTGGGAATCATGTGGGAATCACGTGTCAATCAGGTAGGAATCACGTATCAATCACATGGGAATCACTTGGGAATCACGTGCCAATCACGTGTCAATCACGTGGGAATCACGTGTCAATCACGTGGGAGTCACGTGGATATCACGTGGGAATCCCGTGGAAATCACGGGGGAATCACGTGTCAATCACGAGGGAATCACGTGGGAATCACGTGGGAATCACGTGGGAATCACGTGTCAATCACGTGGGAATCAAGTGTGAATCACGTGTAAATCACGTGGGAATCACGTGTCAATCATGTGTCAATCACGTGGTAATCACGTGGGAATCACGTGGGATCACGTGGGAATCACGTGACAATCATTTGTGAATCACGTGGTAATCACGTGTAAATCACGTGGGAATCACGTGGGAATCACAAGGAAATCACGTGTCATTCATGTGGGAATCACGTGTCAATCACGATGGAATCACTTGGGAATCACGTGTCAATCACGGGGGAATCACGTGGTAATCACGTGTAAATCACGTGGGAATCACGTAGGAATCTCAAGGAAATCACGTGTCAATCACAAGGAAATCACGTGTCAATCACGTGGGAAACACGTGTCAATCACTTGGGAATCACGTGGGAATCACGTGTCAATCACGGGGGAATCACGTGTGAATCACGTGGGAATTACGTGGGAATCACGTGGGAATTACGTGGGAATCACGTGGGAATCACGTGGGAATCACGTGTCAATCACGTGTCAATCACGTGGGAATCACGTGGGAATCACGTGGGAATCCCGAGTCAATCACAGGGGAATCACGTGGGAATCACGTGGGAATCACGTGGGAATCCCGAGTCAATCACGGGGGAATCACGTGGGAATCACGTGGGAATCACGTGTCAATCATGTGGGAATCTCGTGGGAATCACGTGTCAATCACGTGGGAATAACGTGGAAATCACGTGTCAATCACTTGGGAATCATGTGGGCATCACGTGGAAAGCACGTGGAAAACACGTGTCAATCACTTGGGAATCACATGGGTATCACGTGATAATCACGTGGGAATCAAGTGTAATTTACGTGGCAATCACGTGAGAATTACGTGGGAATCACGTGGGAATCACGTTTCAATCACATGGGAATCACGTGGGAATCATGCGTCCATCACGTGGGAATCACGTGGGAATCACGTGGGAATCACGTGTCAATCACGTGGGAATCACGTGGGAATAATGTGGGAATCACGTGTCAATCAGGAGGGAATCACGTGGGAATCACGTGGGAATCACGTGTCAATCACGTGGGAATCAAGTGGGAATAACGTGGGTATCACGTGTCAATGAGGTGGGAATCAAATGGGAATCACGTGGGAATCACGTGTCAATCACGTGGGAATCATGTGGGAATTACGTGACAATCACGAGTTAACAACGTGGGAATCATGTGGAAATCACATTAAATCACGTGGGCATCACGTGGGCATCACATGGGAATCATTTAGGAATCACGTGGTAATCACGTGTGAATCACGTTGGAATCATGCGTCAATCACGTGGGAATCACATGGGAGTTACTTGGGATTCACGTGGTAATCACGTTACAATCATGAGGGAATTACGTGTCAATCATGTGGGAATCACGTAGGAATCACGTGTCATTCATGTGGGAAACACGTGGGAATCACATGGGAATCACGTGGTAGTCACATCTCAATCACGTGTGAATCACGAGGGAATCACGTGTCAATCACGTGGGAATCACCTGGGAATCACAGGGTAATCACCTGTCATTCACGTGGGAATCATGTGGGCATCACGTAGGAATCATGTGGGAATCAGGTGTCAATCACATGGGAATCACTTGGGAAACAAGTGGGAATCACGTGTCAATCACTTGGGAATCACGGGTCAATCATGTGGGAATCACGTGGAATCAGGCATCAATAATGTGGGAATCACGTGGGAATCACGTGGGAATCACGTGGGAATCACGTGGGAATCACGAGTCAATCACGTGGGAATCACGTGGGAATCACGGCTAATTCACATGGATATCAAATGGGAATCTCGTGTCAATCAAGTTGGAATCACGTAGGAATGACGTGTCAATCACGTGGGCGTCACGTGGGAATCGTTTGGGAATCACGTGGGAACCACGTGGGAATCACGAGGGAATGAGGTGTCAATCACGTGGGAATCACGTGGGAATCATGTCGGAATGACGTGTCAATCCCATGGGTATCACATGGGAATCACGTGGGAATCATGTGGGAATCACGTGTCAATCACATAGGAATCACGTATCAATCACGTGGGAATCACTTGGGAATCACGTGCCAATCACGAGTCAATCACGTGGGAATCACGTTGGAATCACGTGTCAATCACGTGGGAGTCACGTGGATATCACGTGGGAATCCCGTGGAAATCACGGGGGAATCACGTGTCAATCACGAGGGAATCACGTGTGAATCACGTGGGAATCACGTGGGAATCAGTTGTCAATCACGTGGGAATCACGTGGGAATCACGTGGGAATCACTTGTCAATCACGTGTCAATCACGTGGGAATCACGTGGGAATCACATGGGAATCCCGAGTCAATCACGGGGGAATCACGTGGGAATCACGTGGGAATCACGTGGGAATCACGAGTCAATCACGAGGGAGTCACGTGGGAATCACGTGGGAATCCCGTGGAAATCACGTGGGAATCACTTGTCAATCACGAGTGAATCACGTGGGAATCACGTGTCAATCACGTGTCAATCACGTGGGAATCAACTGGACATCATGCATCAATCACGTGTCAATCACGTGGGAATCTCGGGGGAATCTCGTGGGAATCACGTGTCAATCACGTGGGAATAACGTGGGAATCACGTGTCAATCACTTGGGAATCACGTGGGAATCACGTGGAAAGCACGTGGGAAACACGTGTCAATCACTTGGGAATCACATGTGTATCACGTGATAATCACGTGGGAATCACGTGTAATTCACGTGGCAATCACGTGAGAATTACGTGGGAATCACGTGGGAATCAAGTGTCAATCACGTGGGAATCACGTGGGAAAAACTTGGGAATCACGTGTGAATCACCTGGGAATCACGAGGGAATCACGTGGGAATCATGTGGGAATCACGAGTGAATCACGTGTCAATCACGTGGTAATCATGTGGGAATTACGTGGGAATCACGTGTGGATCACGTGACAATCATTTGGGAATCACGTCGGAATCATGTGTCAATCATGTGGGAATCACGTGGGAATCACGTGTCAATCACGTGGGAATCATGTGGGAATTACGTGGGAATCACGTGTGGATCACGTGGTAATTATTTAGGAATCACGTTGGAATCACGTGTGAATCACGTTGGAATCATGCGTCAATCACATGGGAATCACATGGGAATCACGTGGGAATCACGAGTCAATCACGTGGGAATCACGTGGGAATCACGTCTAATTCACGTGGATATCAAATGGGAATATCGTGTCAATCAAGTTGGAATCACGTGGGAATGACGTGTCAATCACGTGGGCATAACGTGGGAATCGTTTGGTAATCACGTTGGAATCACGTGAAATCACGTGGAAATGAAGTGTCAATCACGTGGGAATCACGTGGGAATCACGGGGTAATCATGTGTCAATCCCATCCGTATCACGTGGGAATCACGTGGGAATCATGTGGGTATCACGTGTCAATCACGTAGGAATCACGTGTCAATCACGTGGGAATCACGTGGGAATCACGTGTCAATCACGTGGGAAACTCGTGGGAATCACGTGGGAATCACGTGTGGATCACGTGACAGTCATTTGGGAATCACGTGGGAATCACGTGTCAATCACGTGGGAATCACGTGGGAATCACGTGTCAATCACGTGGGAGTCACGTGGATATCACGTGGGAATCCCGTGGAAATCACGGGGGAATCACGTGTCAATCACGAGGGAATCACATGGGAATCACGTGTCAATCACGTGGGAAACACGTGTCAATCACGTGGGAATCACATGGGATTCACGTGGGAATCACGTGTTAATCACGTGTAAATCACGTGGGAATCACGTGGGAATCACGTGTCAATCACGTGGGAAACACGTGTCAATCACGTGGGAATCACGTGGGAATCACGTGGGAATCACGTGTGAATCACGTGTCAATCACGTGGGAATCACGTGGGAATCACGTGTCAATCACGTGGGAATCTCGTGGAAATGAAGTGTCAATCACGGGGGAATCACTTGTCAATCACGAGGGAATCACGTGGGAATATCGTGTCAATCACGTGGGAATCACGTGTGAATCACGTGTGAATCACGTGTCAATCACGTGGGAATCACGTGGGAATCACGCCTCAATCACGTGGGAATCACGTGGGATTCACGTGTCAATCACGTGGAAATCACGAGGGAGTCACGTGGGAATCACGTGGGAATCACGTGGGAATCACGTGTGAATCATGTGGGAATCACGTTGGAATCATCTGGGAATCACGTGGGAATGACGTGAAAATCATTAGGGAATGACGTGGGAATCACGTGTCAATCACGGGGGAATCACGTGTGAATCACGTGTGAATCACGTGTCAATCACGTGGGAATCACGTGGGAATCATGTGAGAATCACGTGGGAATCACCTGTCAATCATGTGGGAATCACGTGGGAATCACGTGTCAATCACGTGGGAATCACGGCGGAATCTCGTGCCAATCACGTGGGAATCACGTGGGAATCATGCGTCTATCACGTGGGAATCACATGGGAGTCACGTGGGAATCATGTGGGAGTCAATTAGGAATCACGTGGGAAGCACGTGCGAATCACGTGTCAATCACTTGGGAATCACATGGGAATCACGTGATAATCACGTGGGAATCACGTGTCAATCACGTGGGAATCACGTGAGAATCACAAGGGAATCACGTGTCAATCATGTGGGAAGCACGTGGGAATCACGTGGGAATCACGTGTCAATCACCTGGGAATCACGTGTCAATCACGTGGGAATCACGTGGGAATCATGCGTCAATCACGTGGGAATCAAGTGGGAGTCAAGTAGAATCACGTGGGAATCACGTGGGTATCACGTGTCCATCACGTGGGAGTCATGTGGGAATCACGTGTCAATCACGTGGGAATCACGTGGGAATAAGGTGGGAATCACGTGTCAATCACGTGGGAATCACGTGGGAATCACGTGGGATTCACGTGGGAATCACGTGTTAATGACGTGTCAATCATGTGAGAATCAAGTGGGAATCACGTGGAAATCACGTGTCAATCACGTGGGAATCACGTGGGCATCACGTGTCTATCACGTTGGAATCACGTGGGAATCACATGTCAATTACGTGGGAGTCACGTTGGAGTCACGTGGGAATCATGTGGGAATCACGTGTCAATCACGTGGGAATCACATGTCAATTACGTGGGAGTCACGTTGGTGTCACGTGGGAGTCACGAGGGAATCACGTATCAATCACGTGGGAATCACGTGGGAATCACGTGTCAATCCCATGGGAATCACGGGGGAATCTCGTAGGAATCACGTGGGAATCACGTGGGAATCATGCGTCAATCACGTGGGAATCACAGGGGAGTCACGTGGGAATAACGTGGGAATCACGTGGTAATCACGTAGGAATCACGTGGGAATAACATGTCAATCACGTGGGAATCATGTGGGAATCACATGCCAATCACGAGGGAATCACGAAGGAATCACGTGTCAATCACGTGGGCATCACATGTGTATCACACGGGAATCATTTGGGAATCACTTGTCAATCACGTTGGAATCACGTGGGAATCACTTTTGAATCACGTGGGAATCACGTGTCAATCACGTGGGAAACATGTTTCAATCCCGTCGGAATCAGGTGGGAATCATGTGGGAATCACGTGGGAATCACGTGTCAATCACTTCGGAATCACGTGTCAGTCAAGTGGGAATCACGTGTAAATCACGTGGGAATCACGTGTAAACCACAAGGGAATCACGTGTCAATCACTTGTCAATCACGTGGGAATCACGTGGGAATCACGTGTCAATCACGTGGGAATCACGAGGGCATCACGTGGGAATCATTTGGGAATCACGTGGGAATCACGGTGGAATCACGTGGGAATCACGTGTCAATCACGTGGGAATCACATGGCAATCACGTGGGAATGACATGGCAATCCCGTGGGAATCACGTGGGAATAAGGTGGGAATCACGTGTCAATAACGTGGGAATCACGTTGGAGTCACGTGGGAATCACGTGGGAATCACTTGTCATTCACGTGGGAATCACGTGGGAATCACGTGTCAATCCCGTGGGAATCTCGTGGGAATCACGTAGGAATCAGGTGGGAATCACGTGGGAATCATGCGTCTATCACGTGGGAATCACTTGTCAATCACGTGGGAATCACGTGGGAATCACGTGTCAATCACTTGTCAATCACGTGGGAATCACGTGGGAATCACGTGTCAATCACGTGGGAATCACGAGGAAATCACGTAGGAATCACACGGGAATCACGCGTCAATCACGATGGAATCACGTGGCACTCACGTTTCAGTCACGTGGGAATCACATGTGAATCACGTGAGAATCTCGAGGCCCTCACGTGTCAATCACGTGGGTATCACGTGGGAATCACGTAGGAATCACCTGTCAATCACGTAGGAATCACGTGGTAATCACGTGTCAATCACGTGGGAATCACGTGACAATCATTTGGGAACCACGTGGAAATCACGTGTCAATCACGTGGGAATCACGTGGGAATCACGTGGGAATCACGTGTCAATCACGTGTCAATCACGTGGGAATCACGTGGGAATTACGTGGGAATCCCGAGTCAATCACGGGGGAATCACGTGGGAATCACGTGTCATTCACGTGGGAATCACGTGGGAATCACGAGTCAATCACGAGGGAGTCACGTGGGAATCACGTGTCAATCACGTGTCAATCACGTGGGAATCAAGTGGAAATCATGCATCAATCACGTGTCAATCACGTGGGAATCTCGGGGGAATCTCGTGAGAATCACGTGTCAATCACGTGGGAATCACGTGGGAATCACTTTTGAATCACGTGGGAATCACGTGTCAATCACGTGGGAAACATGTTTCAATCCCGTCGGAATCAGGTGGGAATCATGTGGGAATCACGTGGGAATCACGTGTCAATCATTTCGGAATCACGTGTCAATCAAGTGGGAATCACGTGTAAATCACGTGGGAATCACGTGTAAATCACAAGGGAATCACGTGTCAATCACTTGTCAATCACGTGGGAATCACGTGGGAATCACGTGTCAATCACGTGGGAATCACGTGTCAATCACGAGGGAATCACGTGGGAATCACGTGGGAATCACGTGTCAATCACGTGGGAATCACGTGGGAATCACGTGTCAATTACGTGGGAATCACGTGGGAATCACGTGGGTATCACGTGTCAATCATGTGGGAGTCCGTAGGAGTCACGTGGGAATCACATGGGAATCACGTGGTAATCACGTGGGAATCACGTTGGAATCACATGTCAATATCGTGGGAATCATGTGGGAATCACGTGTCAATCATGATGGAATTACGTGTGAATAACGTGGGAATCACGTGTCAATCACGTGGGAATCATGTGGGAATCAAGAGGTAATCATGCCTCAATCACGTGGGAATCACGTGGGAGTTACGTGGGAATCACATGGGAATCACGTGGTAATCACGTGGGAATCACGTTGGAATCACATATCAATATCGTGGGAATCATGTGGGAATCACGTGTCAATCATGATGGAATTATGTGTGAATTACGTGGGAATCACGAGTCAATCACGTGGGAATCATGTGGGAATCACCTGTCAATCACGTGGGCATCACGTGGGAATCATTTGGGAATCACGTGGGAATCACGTGGGAGTCACGTGGTAATCACGTGGGAATCACGTTGGAATCACATGTCAATATCGTGGGAATCATGTGGGAATCACGTGTCAATCATGATGGAATTACGTTTGAATAAAGTGGGAATAACGTGTCAATCAAGTGGGAATCACGTGGCAGTCACGTGTCAATCACGTGGGCATCACGTGGGAATCATTTGGGAATCACGTGGGAATCACGTGGGAATCACGTGTCAATCACGTGGGAATCACGTGGCAATCACGTGTGAATGACATGTCAATCCCGTGGGAATCATGTTGGAATAAGGTGGGAATCACGTGTCAATCACGTGGGAATCACGTGGGAATCACGTGGGATTCACGTGGGAATCACGTGTCAATCACGTGTCAATCATGTGAGAATCAAGTGGGAATCACCTGGAAAATACGTGTCAATCACGTGGGAATCACGTGGGAATCACGTGTCAATCACTTTGGAATCACGTGGGAATCATATGGGAATCACGTGTCAAGCACGTGGGAATCACATGTCAATTACGTGGGAATCACATTGGAGTCACGTGGGAATCACGTGGGTATCACGTGTAAATCACGTGGTAATCACGTGTGAATCACGAGTCAATCCCGTGGGAATCACGTGGGAATCACGTGGGAATAACGTGGGAATCATGCGTCAATCACGTGAGAATCACATGGGAGTCACGTGGTAATAACGTGGGAATCACGTGGTAATCACGTAGGAATCACGTGGGAATAACGTGTCAATCACGTGGGAATCATATGGTAATCACTTGTCAATCACGAGGGAATCAGGTAGGAATCACGTGTCAATCACGTGGGCATCACATGCGTATCACACGGGAATCATTTGGGAATCACTTGTCAATCACGTTGGAATCACGTGGGAATCAATTTTGAATCACGTGGGAATCACGTGTCAATCACGTGGGAATCACGTGGGAATCACGTGTGTTCACGTGGGAATCACGTGACAATTATTTGGGAATCACGTGGGAATCACGTGTCAATCACGTGGGAATCACGTGGGAATCACGAGGAAATCACGTAGGAATCACACGGGAATCACGTGTCAATCACGATGGAATCACGTGGCACTCACGTTTCATTCACGTGGGAATCACATGTGAATCACGTGAGAATCTCGAGGACCTCACGTGTCAATCACGTGGGTATCACGTGGGAATCACGTAGGAATCACCTGTCAATCACGTAGGAATCACGTGGTAATCACGTGTCAATCACGTGGGAATCACGTGACAATCATTTGGGAACCACGTGGGAATCACGTGTCAATCACGTGGGAATCACGTGGGAATCACGTGGGAATCACGTGTCAATCACGTGTCAATCACGTGGGAATCACGTGGGAATCACGTGGGAATCCCGAGTCAATCACGGGGGAATCACGTGGGAATCACGTGGGAATCACGTGTCATTCACGTGGGAATCACGTGGGAATCACGAGTCAATCACGAGGGAGTCACGTGGGAATCACGTGTCAATCACGTGTCAATCACGTGGGAATCAAGTGGAAATCATGCATCAATCACGTGTCAATCACGTGGGAATCTCGGGGGAATCTCGTGAGAATCACGTGTCAATCACGTGGGAATAACGTGGGAATCACGTTTCAATCACTTGGGAATCACGTGGGAATCACCTGGAAAGCACGTGGGAAACACGTGTCAATCACTTGGGAATCACATGTGTATCACGTGATAATCACGTGGGAATCACGTGTAATTCACGTGGCAATCAAGTGTCAATCACGTGGGAATCACGTGGAAAAAACTTGGGAATCACGTGTCAATCACGTGGGAATCACGAGGGAATCACGTGGGAATCATGTGGGAATCACGAGGGAATCACGTGTCAATCACGTGGGAATCATGTGGGAATTACGTGGGAATCACGTGTGGATCACGTGAAAATCATTTGGGAATCACGTCGGAATCACGTGTCAATCACGTGGGAATCACGTGGAAAAAACTTGGGAATCACGTGTCAATCACGTGGGAATCATGAGGGAATCACGTGTCAATCACGTGAGCATCACGAGGGCATCACGTGGGAATCATTTGGGAATCAGGTGTCAATCACGTGGGAATCACAAGGGAAACAAGTGGGAAACACGTGTCAATCACTTGGGAATCACGTGTGAGTCACGTGGGAATCACATGGGAATCACGTGTCAATCATGTGGGAATCACGTGGAATCATGCATCAATAATGTGGGAATCACGTGGGAATCAGGTAGGAATCACGTGGGAATCACATGGGAATCACGTGGGAATCACGAGTCAATCACGTGGGAATCACGTGGGAATCACGTCTAATTCACGTGGATATCAAATGGGAATCTCGTGTCAATCAAGTTGGAATCACGTGGGAATGACATGTCAATCACGTGGGCATTACGTGGGAATCGTTTGTTAATCACGTTGGAATCACGTGAAATCACGTGGAAATGAAGTGTCAATCACGTGGGAATCACGTGGGAATCACGGGGTAATCACGTGTCAATCCCATCCGTATCACGTGGGAATCACGTGGGAATCATGTGGGTATCACGTGTCAATCACGTGGGAATCACGTGGGAATCACGTGTCAATCACGTGGGAGTCATGTGGATATCACGTGGGAATCCCGTGGAAATCACGGGGGAATCACGTGTCAATCACGAGGGAATCACGTGGGAATCACGTGTCAATCACGTGGGAAACACGTGTCAATCACGTGGGAATCACGTGGGAATCACGAGGGAATCACGTGTGAATCACGTGTCAATCACGTGGGAATCACGTGGGAATCACGTGTCAATCACGTGGGAATCACGTGGGAATCACGTGTCAATCACGTGGGAATCACGTGGGAATCACTTGTCAATCACGAGGGAATCACGTGGGAATATCGTGTCAATCACGTGGGAAACACGTGTCAATCACGTGGGAATCACGTGGGAATCACGTGGGATCACGTGGGAATCACGTGACAATCATTTGGGAATCACGTGGTAATCACGTGTAAATCACGTGAGAATCACGAGGGAATCACGAGGAAATCACGTGTCAATCACGTGGGAATCACGTGTCAATCACGTGGGAATCACATGGGAATCACGTGTCAATCACGATGGAATCACTTGGGATTCACATGTCAATCACGTGGGAATCACGTGTGAATCACGTGAGAATCTCGTGGGCCTCACGTGTCAATCACGTGGGTATCACGTGGGAATCACGTAGGAATCACGTATCAATCACGTAGGAATCACGTCCTAATCACATGTCAATCACGTGGGAATCACTTCGGAGTCACGTGTTAATCACGTGGGAATCACGTGTCAATGACGTAGGAATCACGTCCTAATCACATGTCAATCACGTGGGAATCACGTCGGAGTCATGTGGGAATCACGTGGGAATCACCTGTCAATCACCTGGGAATCACGTGTCAATCACGTGGTAATCACGCCTCAATCACGTGGGAATCACGTGGGATTCACGTGTCAATCACGTGGAAACCACGAGGGAGTCACGTGGGAATCACGTGGGAATCACGTGTTAATCACGTGGAAATCACGTGGCAAACATTGGGACTCACGTGGGAATCACATTTGAATCACGTGTCAATCACGTGGGAATCACGTGGGAATCACTTGGGAATCACGTGTCAATCACGTGGGAATCACGTTGGAATCATCTGGGAATCACGTGGGAATGACGTGAAAATCATTAGGGAATCACGTGGGAATCACGTGTCAATCACGGGGGAATCACGTGTGATTCACGTGTGAATCACGTGTGAATCACGTGGGAATCACGTGGGAATCATGTGGGAATCACGTGGGAATCACCTGTCAATTATGTGGGAATCACGTGGGAATCACGTGTCAATCACGTGGGAATCACGGCGGAATCTCATGCCAATCACGTGGGAATCACGTGGGAATTACGTGGGAATCACGTGTCAATCACGTGGGAATCACGTGGGAATCACGTGACAATCATTTGGGAATCACGTGGGAATCAGGTGTCAATCACGTGGGAATCACGTGGGAATCACGTGGGAATCACGTGGGAATCACGTGTCAATCACGCCTCAATCACGTGGGAATCACGTGGGAATCTCGTGGGAATCCCGAGTCAATCACGTGGGAATCACGTGGGAATCACGTGGGAATCACGTTTCATTCACGTGGGAATCACGTGGGAATCACGAGTCAATCACGAGGGAGTCACGTGGGAATCACGTGGGAATCCCGTGGAAATCACGTGGGAATCACTTGTCAATCACGAGGGAATCTCGTGGGAATCACGTGTCAATCACATGGGAATCACGTGGGAATCAAGTGGGAATCATGCTTCAATCTCGTGTGAATCACATGGGAGTCAAGTTGGAATAATATGGGAATCACGTGGTAATCACGTGGGAATCAAGTGGGAATCACGTGTCAATCACGAGGGAATCATGAGGTAATCACGTTTGAATCACGAGTCAATCACTTGGGAATCACTTGGGAATCACGTAGGAATCACGTATCATTCACGTGGGAATCACGTATCAATCACGTGGGAATCACGTGGGAATCATGTGGGAATTACATGTCAATCACGTGGGAATCACGTGGGAATCACGTGTCAATCATGTGGGAATCACTTGGGAATCACATATTAATCACGTGGGAATCACGTGGGAATCACATTTAATCACGTGGAAATCACATGGGAATCTCGTGGGAATGACGTGTCAATCACGTGGGCATCACGTGGGAATCATTTGGGAATCACGTGTCAATCACGTTGGAATCATATGGGAATCACGTGGGTATCACGTGGGAATCACGTATCAAACACGTGGGAATCACTTGGGAATCACGTGCCAATCACGAGTCAATCACGTGGGAATCACGTGGGAATCACGTGTCAATCACGTGGGAGTCACGTGGATATCACGTGGGAATCCCGTGGAAATCACGGGGGAATCACGTGTCAATCACGAGGGAATGACGTGGGAATCACGTGGGAATCACGTGTAAATCACGTGGGAATCAAGTGGGAATCACGTGTAAATCACGTGGGAATCACGTGGGAATCACGTGTCAATCATGTGTCAATCACGTGGTAATCACGTGGGAATCACGTGGGATCACGTGGGAATCACGTGACAATCATTTGTGAATCACGTGGTAATCACGTGTAAATCACGTGGGAATCACGTGGGAATCACAAGGAAATCACGTGTCATTCACGTGGGAATCACGTGTCAATCACGAAGGAATCACTTGGGAATCACGTGTCAATCACGGGGGAATCACGTGGTAATCACGTGTAAATCACGTGGGAATCACAAGGAAATCACGTGTCAATCACAAGGAAATCACGTGTCAATCACGTGGGAAACACGTGTCAATCACTTGGGAATCACGTGGGAATCACGTGTCAATCACGGGGGAATCACGTGTGAATCACGTGTGAATCACGTGTCAATCACGTGGGAATCACGTGGGAATCATGTGGGAATCACGTGGGAATCACGTGTCAATCATGTGGGAATCACGTGGGAATCACGTGTCAATCACGTGGGAATCACGTGGGAATCACGTCGGAATCTCGTGCCAATCACGTGGGAATCACGTGGGAATCACGTGGGAATCACGTGGAAATCACGTGGGAATTACGTGGGAATCACGTGTCAATCACGTGGGAATCACGTGGGAATCACGTGGGAATCACGTGACAATCATTTGGGAATCACGTGGGAATCAGGTGTCAATCACGTGGGAATGACGAGGGAATCACGTGGGAATCACGTGTCAATCACGTGGGAATCACGTGGGAATCACGTGGGAATCACGTGGGAATCCCGAGTCAATCACGGGGGAATCACGTGGGAATCACGTGGGAATCACGTGGGAATCCCGAGTCAATCACGGGGGAATCACGTGGGAATCACGTGGGAATCACGTGTCAATCACGTGGGAATCTCGTGGGAATCACGTGTCAATCACGTGGGAATAACGGGGGAATCACCTGTCAATCACTTGGGAATCATGTGGGAATCACGTGTCAATCACGTGGGAATCACGTGGGAATAACGTGGGAATAACGTGTCAATCAGGAGGGAATCACGTGGGAATCACGTGGGAATCACGTGTTAATCACGTGGGAATCACGTGGGAATAACGTGGGAATCACGTGTCAATCAGGAGGGAATCACGTGGGAATCACGTGGGAATCACGTGTCAATCACGTGGGAATCAACTGGGAGTAACGTGGGTATCACGTGTCAATGAGGTGGGAATCAAATGGGAATCACGTGGGAATCACGTGTCAATCACGTGGGAATCATGTGGGAATTACGTGACAATCACGAGTTAATCACGTGGGAATCACGTGGAAATCACATTAAATCACGTGGGCATCACGTGGGCATCACATGGGAATCATTTAGGAATCACGTGGGAATCACGTGTGAATCACGTTGGAATCATGCGTCCATCACGTGGGAGTCACATGGGAGTCACGTGGGATTCACGTGGTAATCACGTTACAATCATGTGGGAATTACGTGTCAATCATGTGGGAATCACGTAGGAATCACGTGTCATTCATGTGGGAAACACGTGGGAATCACATGGGAATCACGTGGTAGTCACATCTCAATCACGTGTGAATCACGAGGGAATCACGTGTCAATCATGTGGGAATCACTTGGGAATCACAGGGTAATCACCTGTCATTCACGTGGGAATCATGTGTGCATCACGTGGGAATCATGTGGGAATCAGGTGTCAATCACGTGGGAATCACTTGGGAAACAAGTGGGAATCACGTGTCAATCACTTGGGAATCACGGGACAATCATGTGGGAATCACGTGGAATCATGCATCAATAATGTGGAATCACGTGGGAATCACGTGGGAATCACGTGGGAATCACGTGGGAATCACGAGTCAATCACGTGGGAATCACGTGGGAATCACGGCTAATTCACATGGATATCAAATGGGAATCTCGTGTCAATCAAGTTGGAATCACGTAGGAATGACGTGTCAATCACGTGGGCGTCACGTGGGAATCGTTTGGGAATCACGTGGGAATCACATGGGAATCACGAGGGAATGAGGTGTCAATCACGTGGGAATCACGTGGGAATCATGTGGGAATCACGTGTCAATCACGTAGGAATCACGTATCAATCACATGGGAATCACTTGGGAATCACGTGCCAATCACGTGTCAATCACGTGGGAATCACGTGTCAATCACGTGGGAGTCACGTGGATATCACGTGGGAATCCCGTGGAAATCACGGGGGAATCACGTGTCAATCACGAGGGAATCACGTGGGAATCACGTGGGAATCACGTGGGAATCACGTGTCAATCACGTGGGAATCAAGTGGGAATCACGTGTAAATCACGTGGGAATCACGTGTCAATCATGTGTCAATCACGTGGTAATCACATGGGAATCACGTGGGATCACGTGGGAATCACGTGACAATCATTTGTGAATCACGTGGTAATCACGTGTAAATCACGTGGGAATCACGTGGGAATCACAAGGAAATCACGTGTCATTCATGTGGGAATCACGTGTCAATCACGATGGAATCACTTGGGAATCACGTGTCAATCACGGGGGAATCACGTGGTAATCACGTGTAAATCACGTGGGAATCACGTAGGAATCTCAAGGAAATCACGTGTCAATCACAAGGAAATCACGTGTCAATCACGTGGGAAACACGTGTCAATCACTTGGGAATCACGTGGGAATCACGTGTCAATCACGGGGGAATCACGTGTGAATCACGTGGGAATTACGTGGGAATCACGTGGGAAGTACGTGGGAATCACGTGGGAATCACGTGGGAATCACGTGTCAATCACGTGTCAATCACGTGGGAATCACGTGGGAATCACGTGGGAATCCAGAGTCAATCACGGGGGAATCACGTGGGAATCACGTGGGAATCACGTGGGAATCCCGAGTCAATCACGGGGGAATCACGTGGGAATCACGTGGGAATCACGTGTCAATCATGTGGGAATCTCGTGGGAATCACGTGTCAATCACGTGGGAATAACGTGGAAATCACGTGTCAATCACTTGGGAATCATGTGGGCATCACGTGGAAAGCACGTGGAAAACACGTGTCAATCACTTGGGAATCACATGGGTATCACGTGATAATCACGTGGGAATCAAGTGTAATTTACGTGGCAATCACGGGAGAATTACGTGGGAATCACGTGGGAATCACGTTTCAATCACATGGGAATCACGTGGGAATCATGCGTCCATCACGTGGGAATCACGTGGGAATCACGTGGGAATCACGTGTCAATCACGTGGGAATCACGTGGGAATAATATGGGAATCACGTGTCAATCAGGAGGGAATCACGTGGGAATCACATGGGAATCACGTGTCAATCACGTGGGAATCAAGTGGGAATAACGTGGGTATCACGTGTCAATGAGGTGGGAATCAAATGGGAATCACGTGGGAATCACGTGTCAATCACGTGGGAATCATGTGGGAATTACGTGACAATCACGAGTTAACAACGTGGGAATCATGTGGAAATCACATTAAATCACGTGGGCATCACGTGGGCATCACATGGGAATCATTTAGGAATCACGTGGTAATCACGTGTGAATCACGTTGGAATCATGCGTCAATCACGTGGGAATCACATGGGAGTCACTTGGGATTCACGTGGTAATCACGTTACAATCATGAGGGAATTACGTGTCAATCATGTGGGAATCACGTAGGAATCACGTGTCATTCATGTGGGAAACACGTGGGAATCACATGGGAATCACGTGGTAGTCACATCTCAATCACGTGTGAATCACGAGGGAATCACGTGTCAATCACGTGGGAATCACCTGGGAATCACAGGGTAATCACCTGTCATTCACGTGGGAATCATGTGGGCATCACGTAGGAATCATGTGGGAATCAGGTGTCAATCACATGGGAATCACTTGGGAAACAAGTGGGAATCACGTGTCAATCACTTGGGAATCACGGGTCAATCATGTGGGAATCACGTGGAATCAGGCATCAATAATGTGGGAATCACGTGGGAATCACGTGGGAATCACGTGGGAATCACGTGGGAATCACGAGTCAATCACGTGGGAATCACGTGGGAATCACGGCTAATTCACATGGATATCAAATGGGAATCTCGTGTCAATCAAGTTGGAATCACGTAGGAATGACGTGTCAATCACGTTGGCGTCACGTGGGAATCGTTTGGGAATCACGTGGGAACCACGTGGGAATCACGAGGGAATGAGGTGTCAATCACGTGGGAATCACGTGGGAATCATGTCGGAATGACGTGTCAATCCCATGGGTATCACATGGGAATCACGTGGGAATCATGTGGGAATCACGTGTCAATCACATTGGAATCACGTATCAATCACGTGGGAATCACTTGGGAATCACGTGCCAATCACGAGTCAATCACGTGGGAATCACGTGGGAATCACGTGTCAATCACGTGGGAGTCACGTGGATATCACGTGGGAATCCCGTGGAAATCACGGGGGAATCACGTGTCAATCACGAGGGAATCACGTGTGAATCACGTGGGAATCAAGTGGGAATCACGTGTAAATCACGTGGGAATCACGTGGGAATCACGTGTCAATCATGTGTCAATCACGTGGGAATCACGTGTCAATATGTGTCAATCACGTGGTAATCACGTGGGAATCACGTGGGATCACGTGGGAATCACATGACAATCATTTGTGAATCACGTGGTAATCACGTGTAAATCACGTGGGAATCACGTGGGAATCACAAGGAAATCACGTGGCATTCACGTGGGAATCACGTGTCAATCACGATGGAATCACTTGGGAATCACGTGTCAATCACGGGGGAATCACGTGGTAATCACGTGTAAATCACGTGGGAATCACGTGGGAATCACAAGGAAATCACGTGTCAATCACAAGGAAATCACGTGTCAATCACGTGGGAAACACGTGTCAATCACTTGGGAATCACGTGGGAATCACGTGTCAATCACGGGGGAATCACGTGTGAATCACGTGTGGATCACGTGTCAATCACGTGGGAATCACGTGGGAATCATGTGGGAATCACGTGGGAATCACGTGTCAATCATGTGGGAATGACGTGGGAATCACGTGTCAATCAGGTGGGAATCAAGTGGGAATCAGGTCGGAATCTCGTGCCAATCACGTGGGAATCACGTGGGAATCACGTGGGAATCACGTGGGAATCACGTGGGAATCACGTGACAAACATTTGGGAATCACGTGGGAATCAGTTGTCAATCACGTGGGAATCACGTGGGAATCACGTGGGAATCACTTGTCAATCACGTGTCAATCACGTGGGAATCACGTGGGAATCACATGGGAATCCCGAGTCAATCACGGGGGAATCACGTGGGAATCACGTGGGAATCACGTGGGAATCACGAGTCAATCACGAGGGAGTCACGTGGGAATCACGTGGGAATCCCGTGGAAATCACGTGGGAATCACTTGTCAATCACGAGTGAATCACGTGGGAATCACGTGTCAATCACGTGTCAATCACGTGGGAATCAACTGGACATCATGCATCAATCACGTGTCAATCACGTGGGAATCTCGGGGGAATCTCGTGGGAATCACGTGTCAATCACGTGGGAATAACGTGGGAATCACGTGTCAATCACTTGGGAATCACGTGGGAATCACGTGGAAAGCACGTGGGAAACACGTGTCAATCACTTGGGAATCACATGTGTATCACGTGATAATCACGTGGGAATCACGTGTAATTCACGTGGCAATCACGTGAGAATTACGTGGGAATCACGTGGGAATCAAGTGTCAATCACGTGGGAATCACGTGGGAAAAACTTGGGAATCACGTGTGAGTCACCTGGGAATCACGAGGGAATCACGTGGGAATCATGTGGGAATCACGAGTGAATCACGTGTCAATCACGTGGTAATCATGTGGGAATTACGTGGGAATCACGTGTGGATCACGTGACAATCATTTGGGAATCACGTCGGAATCATGTGTCAATCATGTGGGAATCACGTGGGAATCACGTGTCAATCACGTGGGAATCATGTGGGAATTACGTGGGAATCACGTGTGGATCACGTGGTAATTATTTAGGAATCACGTTGGAATCACGTGTGAATCACGTTGGAATCATGCGTCAATCACATGGGAATCACATGGGAATCACGTGGGAATCACGAGTCAATCACGTGGGAATCACGTGGGAATCACGTCTAATTCACGTGGATATCAAATGGGAATATCGTGTCAATCAAGTTGGAATCACGTGGGAATGACGTGTCTATCACGTGGGCATAACGTGGGAATCGTTTGGTAATCACGTTGGAATCACGTGAAATCACGTGGAAATGAAGTGTCAATCACGTGGGAATCACGTGGGAATCACGGGGTAATCATGTGTCAATCCCATCCGTATCACGTGGGAATCACGTGGGAATCATGTGGGTATCACGTGTCAATCACGTAGGAATCACGTGTCAATCACGTGGGAATCACGTGGGAATCACGTGTCAATCACGTGGGAAACTCGTGGGAATCACGTGGGAATCACGTGTGGATCACGTGACAGTCATTTGGGAATCACGTGGGAATCACGTGTCAATCACGTGGGAATCACGTGGGAATCACGTGTCAATCACGTGGGAGTCACGTGGATATCACGTGGGAATCCCGTGGAAATCACGGGGGAATCACGTGTCAATCACGAGGGAATCACATGGGAATCACGTGTCAATCACGTGGGAAACACGTGTCAATCACGTGGGAATCACATGGGATTCACGTGGGAATCACGTGTTAATCACGTGTAAATCACGTGGGAATCACGTGGGATTCACGTGTCAATCACGTGGGAAACACGTGTCAATCACGTGGGAATCACGTGGGAATCACGTGGGAATCACGTGTGAATCACGTGTCAATCACGTGGGAATCACGTGGGAATCACGTGTCAATCACGTGGGAATCTCGTGGAAATGAAGTGTCAATCACGGGGGAATCACTTGTCAATCACGAGGGAATCACGTGGGAATATCGTGTCAATCACGTGGGAATCACGTGGGAATCACGTGTGAATCACGTGTCAATCACGTGGGAATCACGTGGGAATCACGCCTCAATCACGTGGGAATCACGTGGGATTCACGTGTCAATCACGTGGAAATCACGAGGGAGTCACGTGGGAATCACGTGGGAATCACGTGTTAATCACGTGGAAATCACGTGGCAAACACTTGGGACTCACGTGGGAATCACATTTGAATCACGTGTCAATCACGTGGGAATCACGTGGGAATCACGTGAGAATCACGTGGGAATCACGTGTCAATCATGTGGGAATCACGTTGGAATCATCTGGGAATCACGTGGGAATGACGTGAAAATCATTAGGGAATGACGTGGGAATCACGTGTCAATCACGGGGGAATCACGTGTGAATCACGTGTGAATCACGTGTCAATCACGTGGGAATCACGTGGGAATCATGTGAGAATCACGTGGGAATCACCTGTCAATCATGTGGGAATCACGTGGGAATCACGTGTCAATCACGTGGGAATCACGGCGGAATCTCGTGCCAATCACGTGGGAATCACGTGGGAATCACGTGGGAATCACGTGGGAATTACGTGGGAATCACGTGTCAATCACGTGGGAATCACGTGGGAATCACGTGGGAATCACGTGACAATCATTTGGGAATCACGTGGGAATCAGGTGTCAATCACGTGGGAATCACGTGGGAATCACGTGGGAATCACGTGGGAATCACGTGTCAATCACGCGTCAATCACGTGGGAATCACGTGGGAATCTCGTGGGAATCCCTAGTCAATCACGTGGGAATCACGTGGGAATCACGTGGGAATCACGTATCATTCACGTGGGAATCACGTGGGAATCACGAGTCAATCACGAGGGAGTCACGTGGGAATCACGTGGGAATCCCGTGGAAATCACGTGGGAATCACTTGTCAATCACGAGGGAATCTCGTGGGAATCTCGTGTCAATCACGTGGGAATCACGTGGGAATCAAGTGGGAATCATGCTTCAATCTCGTGTGAATCACATGGGAGTCAAGTTGGAATAATGTGGGAATCACGTGGTAATCACGTGGGAATCAAGTGGGAATCACGTGTCAATCACGAGGGAATCATGAGGTAATCACGTTGGAATCACGAGTCAATCACTTGGGAATCACTTGGGAATCACGTAGGAATCACGTATCATTCACGTGGGAATCACGTATCAATCACGTGGGAATCACGTGGGAATCATGTGGGAATTACATGTCAATCACGTGGGAATCACGTGGGAATCACGTGTCAATCATGTGGGAATCACTTGGGAATCACATATCAGTCACGTGGGAATCACGTGGGAATCACATTTAATCACGTGGAAATCACATGGGAATCTCGTGGGAATGACGTGTCAATCACGTGGGCATCACGTGGGAATCATTTGGGAATCACGTGTCAATCACGTTGGAATCATATGGGAATCACGTGGGTATCACGTGGGAATAACGTGTCAATCACGTGGGAATCACGTGGGAATCACGTGGAAATCACGTGGAAATCACATGGGAATCTCGTGGGAATGACGTGTCAATCACGTGGGAATCACGAAGGAATCACATGTAAATCACGTGGGAATCACGTGGGAATCACGTGTCAATCACGTGGGAATCATGTGGGAATCACGTGGGAATGCCGTGGGAATCACGTGACAATCATTTGGGAATCACCTGGAAATCACGTGTTAATCACGTGGGAATCACGTGGGAATCACGTAGGAATCACGTGGGAATCACGTGGGAATGTCGTGTCAATCATGTGGGAATCACGGGGGAATCACGTGGGAATCACGTGTCAATCACGTGGGTATCACGTGGGAATCAGGTGGGAATATCGTGTGAATCACGTGAAAATCACGTGTCATTCACATGGGAATTACGTGGGAATCACGTGGGAATCACGTGTCAATCACGTGGGAATCTCGTGGGAAACACGTGTCAATCACGTGGGAATAACGTGGGAATCACGTGTCAATCACTTGGGAATCATGTGGGAATCACGTGGAAAGCACGTGGAAAACACGTGTCAATCACTTGGGAATCACATGGGTATCACGTGATAATCACGTGGGAATCAAGTGTAATTCACGTGGCAATCACGTGAGAATTACGTGGGAATCACGTGGGAATCACGTTTCAATCACATGGGAATCACGTGGGAATCATGCGTCAATCACGTGGGAATCACGTGGGAATCACGTGGGAATAACGGGGGAATCACGTGTCAATCACGTGGGAATCACGTGGAAATCACGTGGGAATCACGTGTCAATGAGGTGGGAATCAAATGGGAATCACGTGGGAATCACTTGTCAATCACGTGGGAATCATGTGGGATTTACATGACAATCACGAATTAATCACGTGGGAATCACGTGGAAATCACATTAAATCACGTGGGCATCACGTGGGCATCACATGGGAATCATTTAGGAATCACGTGGGAATCACCTGTGAATCACGTTGGAATCATGCGTCCATCACGTGGGAATCACATGGGAGTCACGTGGGATTCACGTGGTAATCACGTTACAATCATGTGGGAATTACGTGTCAATCATGTGGGAATCACGTAGGAATCACGTGTCATTCATGTGGGAAACACGTGGGAATCACATGGGAATCACGTGGTAGTCACATCTCAATCACGTGTGAATCACGAGGGAATCACGTGTCAATCACGTGGGAATCACTTGGGAATCACAGGGTAATCACCTGTCATTCACGTGGGAATCATGTGGGCATCACGTGGGAATCATGTGGGAATCAGGTGTCAATCACGTAGGAATCACTTGGGAAACAAGTGGGAATCACGTGTCAATCACTTGGGAATCACGGGTCAATCATGTGGGAATCACGTGGAATCAGGCATCAATAATGTGGGAATCACGTGGGAATCACGTGGGAATCACGTGGGAATCACGTGGGAATCACGAGTCAATCACGTGGGAATCACGTGGGAATCACGGCTAATTCACATGGATATCAAATGGGAATCTCGTGTCAATCAAGTTGGAATCACGTAGGAATGACGTGTCAATCACGTGGGCGTCACGTGGGAATCGTTTGGGAATCACGTGGGAACCACGTGGGAATCACGAGGGAATGAGGTGTCAATCACGTGGGAATCACGTGGGAATCATGTCGGAATGACGTATCAATCCCATGGGTATCACATGGGAATCACGTGGGAATCATGTGGGAATCACGTGTCAATCACATAGGAATCACGTATCAATCACGTGGGAATCACTTGGGAATCACGTGCCAATCACGAGTCAATCACGTGGGAATCACGTGGGAATCACGTGTCAATCACGTGGGAGTCACGTGGATATCACGTGGGAATCCCGTGGAAATCACGGGGGAATCACGTGTCAATCACGAGGGAATCACGTGTGAATCACGTGGGAATCAAGTGGGAATCACGTGTAAATCACGTGGGAATCACGTGGGAATCACGTGTCAATCATGTGTCAATCACATGGGAATCACGTGTCAATATGTGTCAATCACGTGGTAATCACGTGGGAATCACGTGGGATCACGTGGGAATCACGTGACAATCATTTGTGAATCACGTGGTAATCACGTGTAAATCACGTGGGAATCACGTGGGAATCACAAGGAAATCACGTGGCATTCACGTGAGAATCACGTGTCAATCACGATGGAATCACTTGGGAATCACGTGTCAATCACGGGGGAATCACGTGGTAATCACGTGTAAATCACGTGGGAATCACGTGGGAATCACAAGGAAATCACGTGTCAATCACAAGGAAATCACGTGTCAATCACGTGGGAAACACGTGTCAATCACTTGGGAATCACGTGGGAATCACGTGTCAATCACGGGGGAATCACGTGTGAATCACGTGTGGATCACGTGTCAATCACGTGGGAATCACGTGGGAATCATGTGGGAATCACGTGGGAATCACGTGTCAATCATGTGGGAATGACGTGGGAATCACGTGTCAATCAGGTGGGAATCAAGTGGGAATCAGGTCGGAATCTCGTGCCAATCACGTGGGAATCACGTGGGAATCACGTGGGAATCACGTGGGAATCAGTTGTCAATCACGTGGGAATCACGTGGGAATCACGTGGGAATCACTTGTCAATCACGTGTCAATCACGTGGGAATCACGTGGGAATCACATGGGAATCCCGAGTCAATCACGGGGGAATCACGTGGGAATCACGTGGGAATCACGTGGGAATCACGAGTCAATCACGAGGGAGTCACGTGGGAATCACGTGGGAATCCCGTGGAAATCACGTGGGAATCACTTGTCAATCACGAGTGAATCACGTGGGAATCACGTGTCAATCACGTGTCAATCACGTGGGAATCAACTGGACATCATGCATCAATCACGTGTCAATCACGTGGGAATCTCGGGGGAATCTCGTGGGAATCACGTGTCAATCACGTGGGAATAACGTGGGAATCACGTGTCAATCACTTGGGAATCACGTGGGAATCACGTGGAAAGCACGTGGGAAACACGTGTCAATCACTTGGGAATCACATGTGTATCACGTGATAATCACGTGGGAATCACGTGTAATTCACGTGGCAATCACGTGAGAATTACGTGGGAATCACGTGGGAATCAAGTGTCAATCACGTGGGAATCACGTGGGAAAAACTTGGGAATCACGTGTGAATCACCTGGGAATCACGAGGGAATCACGTGGGAATCATGTGGGAATCACGAGTGAATCACGTGTCAATCACGTGGTAATCATGTGGGAATTACGTGGGAATCACGTGTGGATCACGTGACAATCATTTGGGAATCACGTCGGAATCATGTGTCAATCATGTGGGAATCACGTGGGAATCACGTGTCAATCACGTGGGAATCATGTGGGAATTACGTGGGAATCACGTGTGGATCACGTGGTAATCATTTAGGAATCACGTTGGAATCACGTGTGAATCACGTTGGAATCATGCGTCAATCACGTGGGAATCACATGGGAATCACGTGGGAATCACGAGTCAATCACGTGGGAATCACGTGGGAATCACGTCTAATTCACGTGGATATCAAATGGGAATATCGTGTCAATCAAGTTGGAATCACGTGGGAATGACGTGTCAATCACGTGGGCATAACGTGGGAATCGTTTGGTAATCACGTTGGAATCACGTGAAATCACGTGGAAATGAAGTGTCAATCACGTGGGAATCACGTGGGAATCACGGGGTAATCATGTGTCAATCCCATCCGTATCACGTGGGAATCACGTGGGAATCATGTGGGTATCACGTGTCAATCACGTAGGAATCACGTGTCAATCACGTGGGAATCACGTGGGAATCACGTGTCAATCACGTGGGAAACTCGTGGGAATCACGTGGGAATCACGTGTGGATCACGTGACAGTCATTTGGGAATCACGTGGGAATCACCTGTCAATCACGTGGGAATCACGTGGGAATCACGTGTCAATCACGTGGGAGTCACGTGGATATCACGTGGGAATCCCGTGGAAATCACGGGGGAATCACGTGTCAATCACGAGGGAATCACATGGGAATCACGTGTCAATCACGTGGGAAACACGTGTCAATCACGTGGGAATCACATGGGATTCACGTGGGAATCACGTGTTAATCACGTGTAAATCACGTGGGAATCACGTGGGAATCACGTGTCAATCACGTGGGAAACACGTGTCAATCACGTGGGAATCCCGTGGGAATCACGTGTGAATCACGTGTCAATCACGTGGGAATCACGTGGGAATCACGTGTCAATCACGTGGGAATCTCGTGGAAATGAAGTGTCAATCACGGGGGAATCACTTGTCAATCACGAGGGAATCACGTGGGAATATCGTGTCAATCACGTGGGAATCACGTGGGAATCACGTGGGAATCACGCCTCAATCACGTGGGAATCACGTGGGATTCACGTGTCAATCACGTGGAAATCACGAGGGAGTCACGTGGGAATCACGTGGGAATCACGTGTTAATCACGTGGAAATCACGTGGCAAACACTTGGGACTCACGTGGGAATCACATTTGAATCACGTGTCAATCACGTGGGAATCACGTGGGAATCACGTGAGAATCACGTGGGAATCACGTGTCAATCATGTGGGAATCACGTTGGAATCATCTGGGAATCACGTGGGAATGACGTGAAAATCATTAGGGAATGACGTGGGAATCACGTGTCAATCACGGGGGAATCACGTGTGAATCACGTGTGAATCACGTGTCAATCACGTGGGAATCACGTGGGAATCATGTGAGAATCACGTGGGAATCACCTGTCAATCATGTGGGAATCACGTGGGAATCACGTGTCAATCACGTGGGAATCACGGCGGAATCTCGTGCCAATCACGTGGGAATCACGTGGGAATCACGTGGGAATCACGTGGGAATTACGTGGGAATCACGTGTCAATCACGAGGGAGTCACGTGGGAATCACGTGGGAATCCCGTGGAAATCACGTGGGAATCACGTGTTAATCACGTGTAAATCACGTGGGAATCACGTGGGAATCACGTGGGAATCACGTGGGAATCACGAGTCAATCACGAGGGAGTCACGTGGGAATCACGTGGGAATCCCGTGGAAATCACGTGGGAATCACTTGTCAATCACGAGTGAATCACGTGGGAATCACGTGTCAATCACGTGTCAATCACGTGGGAATCAACTGGACATCATGCATCAATCACGTGTCAATCACGTGGGAATCTCGGGGGAATCTCGTGGGAATCACGTGTCAATCACGTGGGAATAACTTGGGAATCACGTGTCAATCACTTGGGAATCACGTGGGAATCACGTGGAAAGCACGTGGGAAACACGTGTCAATCACTTGGGAATCACATGTGTATCACGTGATAATCACGTGGGAATCACGTGTAATTCACGTGGCAATCACGTGAGAATTACGTGGGAATCACGTGGGAATCAAGTGTCAATCACGTGGGAATCACGTGGGAAAAACTTGGGAATCACGTGTGAATCACCTGGGAATCACGAGGGAATCACGTGGGAATCATGTGGGAATCACGAGTGAATCACGTGTCAATCACGTGGTAATCATGTGGGAATTACGTGGGAATCACGTGTGGATCACGTGACAATCATTTGGGAATCACGTCGGAATCATGTGTCAATCATGTGGGAATCACGTGGGAATCACGTGTCAATCACGTGGGAATCATGTGGGAATTACGTGGGAATCACGTGTGGATCACGTGGTAATCATTTAGGAATCACGTTGGAATCACGTGTGAATCACGTTGGAATCATGCGTCAATCACGTGGGAATCACATGGGAATCACGTGGGAATCACGAGTCAATCACGTGGGAATCACGTGGGAATCACGTCTAATTCACGTGGATATCAAATGGGAATATCGTGTCAATCAAGTTGGAATCACGTGGGAATGACGTGTCAATCACGTGGGCATAACGTGGGAATCGTTTGGTAATCACGTTGGAATCACGTGAAATCACGTGGAAATGAAGTGTCAATCACGTGGGAATCACGTGGGAATCACGGGGTAATCATGTGTCAATCCCATCCGTATCACGTGGGAATCACGTGGGAATCATGTGGGTATCACGTGTCAATCACGTAGGAATCACGTGTCAATCACGTGGGAATCACGTGGGAATCACGTGTCAATCACGTGGGAAACTCGTGGGAATCACGTGGGAATCACGTGTGGATCACGTGACAGTCATTTGGGAATCACGTGGGAATCACGTGTCAATCACGTGGGAATCACGTGGGAATCACGTGTCAATCACGTGGGAGTCACGTGGATATCACGTGGGAATCCCGTGGAAATCAAGGGGGAATCACGTGTCAATCACGAGGGAATCACATGGGAATCACGTGTCAATCACGTGGGAAACACGTGTCAATCACGTGGGAATCACATGGGATTCACGTGGGAATCACGTGGGAATCACATGGGAATCACGTGTCAATCACGTGGGAAACACGTGTCAATCACGTGGGAATCACGTGGGAATCACGTGTGAATCACGTGTCAATCACGTGGGAATCACGTGGGAATCACGTGTCAATCACGTGGGAATCTCGTGGAAATGAAGTGTCA